>NW_015629044.1:635482-648028 GCF_001515625.1 Sinocyclocheilus rhinocerous
GCTGCAGGTGCATGATGCGACGATTGAATCCTCATGGTCTTGTTTACGCTGCTATTCGAGCATATAAAGCTGCAGATGCTCTCACCAACCTGCTGCGTGCTGCCATTCCTGAGCAAGCTCTGCACTGCTGGTGACACGATTCCATAGCTGACTCCCCAGGAGGAGATGGTGGCACTTGCTGGACACTCTGGGACATCCTGAAGACTTCTTCACTGCAGTCGAACCTCTCTCCTTGAAGTTCTTGATGATCCGGTAAATGGTTCTTTCAGGTGCAATATTCTTTGCAGCAATTTCCTTGCATGTGAGGCCATTTTTACGCAACGCGATGATGGCTGCACGTGTTTCTTTGGAGGTAACCATTGCTAACAAGAACACAATGATTGGAAGTGCTTCTTCCCTCCTTTTATAGCAATCAGTCTGCTCTTACAATCTAATTAATATGATAGTGATTTCACCTGACTAGTACTCATTCACACTTTCACGTGTGCTTCTGATATGATTAGTCAATTAATGATAGCTGGTCATTTTGTGTCAGGATAAAAAAAACTGTGAAATTTGTTTCGTTTTTGTTTTTTTGTGAAAAGTTCATTTTTTGGCCAATGAAGCGTTTAGCAATTATTTAAAATGCATCTGATCACGCTACACAATAATCTAGAAACAATGCGAATGTACACAACACAACAGCTTAAGTAGCAAACTTTGCAAAACACAAAATTTATGTCACTGCCAAAACTTTTGGCCATGACTGTACATTTGAGTGATTTCTTCTGTGTGATATCAGAACTTTATGTCCACCCAACAAAATATTTTAATTAATTTTAATTCATAAAGAAAGACATGTTAATCATAGAAGAGGTTATTCAACTCTTTGTATATACTGTATGAATGCATTTTAATGTATTTTTTAATCAATTCATATATATACAGTATATAAAAAATAAAGTAGTTATAATAGATAAAAAAAAGAAAAGAAAACAAGTGTCATGTCTTTGACCCAGGTATATCAGTATGTTTATAAATATTGATTTGATAGACATTAGTATATTTGAATCAGTTCATGCGTTCACCGCAAATCAAACCCATGATGTGTCCCGATTATTCTGCACATCTTCATTCTGCAGAGTAGAACTTTGAGTGCCCCCGGCCTGATGTAGCACTCCTGAGGGTCGTCTCTCAGACTCTTCTGAATGAGGCGTCTTAATTGCAGACATCACGTCTGTGCAGTTCAACACTATGCACTAGGCTACTACATGCAGCAGAAGCATTTACATGTTTCCTGGCACATACGAAGCATCTTACAGCGGCAAATCTCGACTCCTTTCATTGGAAGCCCGGCTCCACAGTCGTCTGATAGAAGTGGGTTAACGTGATCCCTTCGGTCATATTGCAGTTGCTTGGAAGAAGAAAGTCCCAGAGTGCCTCGCATAATCTGTTTTTCCCTGACTCTCTCTCTTTGCTCAATCATATATCTCCTGCATCCTTTCCTTAATTAATGCACCACAGAAATACATGAATAAGCATCTTGCTGGTAATAAGTGCCCCTCTGCACAGCACAGATCTCGTTTCTTTGTGGTTCCTTTTTAAAAGAGTGCAACTGATCTTGGCTGTTAGACCGTCTGGCCTATTATGTAGATGTGTGAATGGCCAGCAGGCATGTCTTACTGGAATTCCAGAGTGTGTAATACTGCTGTAGTCTCAGAACTTGCCAAGCAATCACTCAAATGAAATGGATAAGTTTAAATTTATTTATATGAAGCATTCTGGAATTTTTTTTTTTTTTTTTTTTGAGCATATGTTTCAAAAATTTGCTGGAATGTAGGACAGCTGAAATTCATTGAACAAATCGCAGTTAAAGACGTGCTGCAGTTGTAGCAAAAATACTATAGGATCTGTACTGCTCTTGTAGAGAATTCCGAGTAATTTATTATCTTTCTGTTCTAATATATCTATTTAGATTTTTACATTTTGTATGAACTTGAGACTATGGTGGTTGCTAAGGTATTGCTAAGCCTGGGGTGATACGTCCTCTTTTACCCAGACATGTTCTGGCTGGGATTTCTAAATTGCCTAAAATGTCCAGGTTTTGGCTTTATTTTCCTTTTGATGTGCTCTCTACAGTCAAAACATTATCATCATACATTATGTATATGTGTATTTGCATTGCTTTAACCATTCTCTGTAGATCCCACCTTCTTGCATGCCACGATTGGTAGATTATGTACAATGTCAGCACACTATTGGTCAAACTTATTTTCAGTCATTACCTTCAGCAAGTATGAAACAAAAGGAAAACAAAGGCAAAACCCGGACATTATTGGTAATTTAGAAATCCCAGCCAGGACATGTCCAGGAAAAACAGGACATACAGTCTCTCTAGCTATGCTGTCGCTATAGTGTTTGGAATATTTTTTTTAGCATGTTGCTAAGTGACTTAAGGTGTTCTGGTTGGTCGGTTACTTTCTTACCTGCTTTAGAGAAAGAAGAAAGGTGTGCTATTATTTTTCAAAGCATATGTGTCTATAGATAGATAGATAGATAGATAGATAGATATGTATGTACAAAAAATTAAATGATCACTTTGTAAAATTATAGCAGACCTTTCTTCAACAAACCACACAATTTTAGGTGTCATTCATGTTCATAGCATAATTTACTGGACGATAGAGATGCAAGCTGTTATAGTGATAATTGCCTTAGCATGAACCACTAATAAAATAACAAAACACCCTCCAAAACCACAAAGTACTGCCTTTCTTTTATTTTTAGCTAGTTTTTAACAGCTGTTAATCAAATTAAATCCGTCACTTCCCATTTCAGTTAACACACTGTTGAGTAGTGTTCATCACACACTGAAAAAAAACAAACAACTGAATTAAAAGCAGAAACAATGGTCTTCAAAGCTATACAGGGGCCAAGAGAGCTCAATTCTGAGGGACCCAATTCACAGCAATAAAAGACACGGGCTGTTTCGCCCCCTAACCTTAATGTTGATCACATCAATGCGAAAGAGTTCAAGATTGAATGGATGAAAGAAGTCTGAGTTGGCATTTTTCAAGGGTAAAAAATTAAAAGATTTCGAGGACACAGCATAATCGGCAAAAATGTAACTCTGTATACTCAATATTTGTTGAACTTTCATTTTGTTGCTAGGTTTGTTGGGATCAGCGGCGGAGCAGTTGGGTCAAGTGAATCTGGAGTCTCAGGGACTTGGCGAGTTTATTAAAGTCTCTAGGCACAACCTCCTGACCCTGTCAAATCAAATCTTCTGTGTGCTGATCCACATCCTCAGAAAGAACGGCCTCAGATGATAGATTTTGAGTGAACTGCAACCCCTTCAAAATGACATGTACCAAAGTGCTCTCATTGCTCAAAAGCTAGTTAACCCCCATCGCCTTTTTGACACAAAACCAAGAGACCTAGAGTGCCATTGTGTTTTTGTGCACTTTCCACTATATAAAAGCTATTTGTTTATAAAACACATTAGCCCACATTCTCAGCTCGTGTCCGGGGGCAAAACAGCCAGTGTATTTTATTGCTGTGAATTGGGTCCCTCAGAATTCAGCTCTCTTGGCCCCTGTATGGCTTTGAAGACCATAGTTTTTGCTTTTTATTCAGTTGGGCTTTTTTTCAGTGTGTGATGAACCCTACTCAACAGTGTGTTAACTGAAATGGGAAGTGACAGATTCACTAAGGGATAATCTTCCTGCCAAAGCAACAGATATTACCCCTTGCTTGCACATTATTGTATGGCCCAGCAGGTAGAACTAGTGCTTTGGTGTTATTAAATAGTGCAGGTCAGTTTAGTATGTGTGCTTTGTTTCTAGTGTTATGCTGTGGAGATTTTTTATTATTATTTATGTTAATATTTTTTGTGTAAACCTTGATGCATATGTTTTTCAGGATTCTTAGATGAATTGAAAATTCAAAAGAACAGCATTTATTTGAAATAGAAATCTTTTGTAACATTTATACATTTATTTACTGTTGCTTTTGAGCCATTTAATACATCCTTGCTGAATTAATTATTAAGTATTAATTTATTTAAAAAAAAAAAAAACTTACTAGCCCCAAACTTTTGAATAGTAGTGTATTTGATGTATTCAGCATGATGATTGTGAAGGAGACAAGAAAAGGAAATTATAATCAAAATGTCACCATATATTTAAGGTGGTTTTAGAGGGTTATACTGAGGTAGGATGAGATGAAGGAGCTTGTGTGATGCTCTGTGAGGTGTGAGGAGTCAGGGGTGGGCGTAATGGAGAGGGGGAGGGGCCAGGCCATTAAATAAAGTGTTCATTGCTGGCTTTAATTAAATGGTGACTGTGGTCTGAGTGGAGCGGGAGATTGGATTGTATGACATATCTCTAGCCTCCGCTGAGAGCTCACATCAGCTGTGTCAAAGATATCGGGAACGGAGCATAAAGTCAATTACAGCTCCAACAGTGAACAGATAGAAGAGGAGAAAAACACTCCCAAATGCTGTCATTTTAAAGCGTTTCAAACACGTTTATGACAAACTACAGCGAAGGGGTTTTGGGAGCAATGCAGGTGGACGTGGAGCATTTTGGACGTCATCGGGTTGATGGTCACCCAAGGCTGTCGAAAGGAGCTGTGCAGGAAACTCTTGTGATTGGGAGCTGAGATTAATCCTGGAAGGCAGGTTGTTTGCGTAGCGCTCGCCGCAGTAGATTGAAAGGTACTTCAGGTGCTCGAGGTCACAACTTCACTCTCAAATTATTTCAACGAGAACTTGAGGAGCCCTTCAGCACTGCGGCCGCTGCTCCAGAGGCCCTCTCAAGTCTGAGCTCAATGAGGCAGCAGGGAATTCTCAATATGCTTGTATAATCAGCACAATTAAAATGGCTACGCTTTGGCATGAGATAATGCTGAGGGAATCCTGTTTGTGTGCATCTGCCATTTTGTCGGTACAGTCTGTTCAGACCAGTGGTCTGTTGAATTTTGCCTGAGCGAGAATGATGTTAGATGTCGATTTCCTCTGGGAAAGTGCTTAAAATGTCTGAGCTGAGCTCTGGCCGTTGTTTATTTTGTTTGTCACTGAATTACTTGATATGGTTGTCACAAATATAAATGTCATGGAAGCAGATAAACAGCTTTTCAGAATCAGATCGAAAATTGTGATTAAACTTCAAAAAATAAACAATTTTTTATTTAATTTTTTTTTTTTTCATATATTTTTCACCGCAGATGAAAAATTGCAGGTCATACATCTATGTTTTGACAATATAATTGATTTTCTATTGATGTAGTACCCAGCTGCTCTTATCCTTAATTCTATCACAGAATTTAATGACAGAAAATAAAAGCGAAGGGATCTCCATAAGCCCATGAGATGAAAAAGAGCCGACGGGCGGACGAGAGAACCATCAGCCATCGCCCAGATCTGTTCTTGTGAAACAACACTTATGGATGGTCTTTTCCCTATTCTTATTCTACAAAGTAGAACTATTTCATGGATATCGATGAGATCTGGACTTGTTTTCCAGCATTGTTTTTTTCTGAACTAACTAATTCCCAAGCCCCCGCCTGGCTTTGCTTGTTATCAGGCTATGCAGTGTACATAAAGGCACATTTAACCTGTGATTAATCTCAGCCACTCCAGCGCTGAGCGTTTGTAATGCGATAGAAAGTTCTGGATGAGCTTCAAGCCAGGTTTGGATAAAGGCCTCCACGTGTGGCACGGCTGAATGAGACAATCATTTTCAATGGGCTCCCATTGCTCGCTTTTACTCTCCGAGCCCCCTCCTTCCCCACGTGGAACGGTGAGGATTCAATGGAATGAATGTTTGTTGATTTCCCTCTGAAATCAAGAAGTAGATTAGTTTGAATTGGTGGGGAATGAGGTGAGGAGGCTAGGTGGCTCGCTATCGCCCGAGCCCATTTCCCATTTCCTGTGTGTGTGCGCTGGAGGTGTGAGAGAGAGGGCAATGGTAATTACCGTCTGTTTCTCTGGCGCAGTTATGCCACTGATACACATCCACGCTTCCATTATCCCGCAGATCAGCCAAGCAGTTTGTGTTTGCGTTTGGAGAGTATCAGATTCCAAATCTGGCCCAAGACATTACAGAGTGCGAGAGACAGAGATGTCACATCTCAACCTCCCTCTCATACTTTGTATGAGCTTCTAGGCCATCTTGTTCGTGTAGCCTTCTTTTTTTTTCTAAACGTTGAATAATGAATTTGATAACAAAGGGAAATGTGGCAGCCTTCGCCGGCCTGACTGAAGTGCTTAATTAGCTGATTACAACAAGCCAGGATTGGCCTCTAACCGCTCACATTCGGTTTGCGATTTCACATGACTGTCCCCTTGCCACATCCAACTGACTGTTCATAGCCCCCCTGCGGTGGCCGCTTTCTGAGCCAAAATGTGAAATTACTGTGGCACATTCAACCATTGAAATGAGCAGCCCCAGTCTGGATTGAACCAATCTGCACACAAGACAATAGACCCGTCAGTTCTATGAGTGTGGTGGGATTACTCTTAGTGCACTTCGAAATTACTCTTGAAATATGCTAAGGATAGGTCAGATTGGACAGCTAGTTGACTAGCTTTTAGACAGTTTGCACGGCAAAACCATGATGTTAAAGATCAAATCCTGAGTATCAAACAATGGATTTGGTTGAACAACATAATAAATAAATAAATAATATGTATTATTATTATTATTGTTATAGAAAAAAAATTACATATTGTACATCATTTTATGCACAGTAAAATCCTGAACTGATTAATTTGTCTTAATTAATCAGTTCAAAATTGAATCCTGAGCATCAATTTATAAATTGGATGTCATGATTATTAATAATAATATTAAGAATAATTTTATTTACTATTATTATTAGCAGTAGTAGTAATTGTGAACAATTGGCTGCTTAATGACCCACCCATTTTTAAAATGTTATATAGTAGCACCGCTACTACAGCAATTCACATGCTAATTGAAATTGGTTTTTGTGCTTAACTGTTTATTTATTTATTTTTTAGTGCTTTGCACCACAAGCTTTGTATTTTTGCAATATCATGGTAAGTAACTTTTAGAAGCCCTCATATTATTCTTATCCTGTATGACTTTCTTCTGTGGAGCACATTTTGAAATTTATTTTGAAATATGTCTGTCTTTTTTCTTCTTATTTTTGCCCATATAAATGAAAGTCAGAGGTGTTTTGTTTGTACCCCAACATTCTTCAAAATATCATCTTTAGCATATTTTAAAAATAAAATAAAGAGAACTTAAGAGTAATATTTGTGAAGCCACTGTCTCAACGGCCATCGTTTTTTGTCCGGTGCAAAATCTGAAAGACGGCGGACGGTTTTAATCCGCAGACCGTTCGACACGACGTAGCCCTGGCAGAGACGGCATGGTTGCATGCGGGAGTGAAATAAGCCTTTCCTCTGCATCAGCTTTTTCGCTCTCGCAGACTGTAACACAAAACTACATTTAAAGCATCAGATTTTGTGGGGCCGATGTGCAGCCTCAATAATTGATTAGCTTGGCTGAGTGTGGAGGTTTGGAGACTTGCTTCGCTTTACTGCAACGCCAGAGAAAAAGAGAGGTGAAAGTGTTAGATATTCTCTCACATGGTGTGGGTTGTTATGCTGTACCACCCACACTTTAGAGCAAGTGAGCTGTGAAATGTATTCATTGTAACATGGAAAATGGAGGCAAGGAATTGCCTGTAATGTCTGACAGCAAGGGCAGCCAGCCAACATCACCTGCATTATTTCACTTGTTTGTGCATGTGTGTTTTTCCTCTTTTTTATATATTATTATAGGGTTGGGAAATAGGCAGCAATTTCATTACGATGTGATTTGGAAAGAAATTACCCACCATTGAGTGACCCTACCGCAGAGGATCAAATGGGAAGTCAGCTCAAATAAGGTTAATAGTGCATTAACTGAAGGCAGCATTGCTGAGCCCCTAAGCAGTGTTCCTCATCCAGCGCCTGCCCCTCTCCTTCCTCCTCCTCTTCCTTCTTCCCCCCACTTTTTAGCTCCTCATTTGTCTTTTATCCGTACCTCTCTTCCCTCTGTGAAACCGCAAGGCAGCTACTGTATATGTGTACCTCCAAGGCGAAGCGGCACAGCAAAAAAAAGTGGATTGGCTGCAATGTATAGGAATGAGGCATGCAAACCAATGGAGTGTGCCGCTGGCCCCTCCCATCTGCATATCTCCGCTCCTCCGCAGCTTGCGAGAAAGCAGCCTGATGAATAACACAGAGGGGACTTGTCTCTGGGATTATTAATTTCCCATCTCTCTCTCTCCTCCCTGTCTCTCTCTCTCCTTTCCCTTCTCTCGTTCTTTCTCTGTGTGCTTACCCCTTGCGTGTGGCTTTTTTTGTTTCTTGCCTTGCTGTTTGAAATGATCCTTTTCCATTCAGTGTGAGAGTGCATGAGTGTTGCTTCATGGAGCTGTGCAGCCACTATTAACACTGCCTGGTAGCTATTCTTCCACACAAGAGCTCTCGCGTCACGAGGGGGTGAGTTGGTATCTATTAAAATCAATATAGTGTCGTGAGACCCCGGGGCTAAGGGAGTGGGGGGGGTGCATGCTTTCTAATGAAATTTTCAATCTGAGTATGCCTGCATCTAAGCCTGACCAACAAAGGAAAGGGAATTTCTCGCTGAGGACTCCAGTTGAGTGCCGGTGCGTGGTCGGACGTTCATGTTTGTGTGTGTGTATGTGTGTGCGTGTTAATGTCAGAGAACGCCTGGGTCTCATAGTGTGATCAGTCAGCTAACAGAGCAGCGAGGTGCTTTTGTTGCTTTGTTATTATTGTTATTGTTATTAATATTATTTTATAGTTTTTATTGTGCAATGGTTGTATTGTTGTAATTGGCTGTTTGTGTGAAAGGTTTGGAGTGTATTTGCTAGTTGTGATATACATGTATTTTTAATTAGTTTTTATTTACATTTTATGCCAATTTATTTAATGACATTAAAAATGTTTGTAAAAATGTAATAAGCAAACATATGTCCCAAAAAATGTAAATAAAAACTTGTCCACTCATTTCCAATCAAAAGAGTCATGTTTGGACACTGAATAATATTTTTACATTTTATATATAATTATATTGAATACATAATTCAGTAACTGTTTTAACTGGCTGTTCATGTGGAACATCATTTGTGGTAGTAGTTTACTGTTATGTCACTTGTTAAACGTATTTACGGTCATTTAATATTTTTTATATACATTTTATAACAATACAACAATTTTCTTTATATACAAAACTTTTTTGAATTTGATTAAAAGCAACATTATTAAATTTCAATGGCTGTGTTTTAATTGGACAATAGATTGGACAATTGGACAATATTTGACATTTTACATATTGTTAAACTTTGTAAAACTTTTTTTTTTTTTTTTACAAAGTCTGTTGAAAACGAGAACTCATTTTCAGATTAAAATTTAAGTTAAATGAATTTTCCCCCACTTTTCTCCCACACTGTAGTGCACGTTCTCTCCCCACCTATCATCCTAAAGAAAACATGATCCTCTCCATAAGCTGGCATGTCTTTTTATACCCTCATTACATTGTTTTCAGTAGCTTTGTTTAGTCGAAAATGATTTTGGAAGAAATAACAATGGCAGGAAAAAAGCAAAAACAGCGAGCGAGCGAGGAAGAAGGAGAGAGAGAAAGAGAGAGAATACCCCACATTCTGTTTATGTAATTTAGTGAGTCATAACGTGGGTGCATGAGGCATTATGCAAGTTCTGGTTGTGCTTTGAAAAATTGGTTATCTCCACAGCACCTACAAGGCACACAGATGGATGCGCCTCAGTTGTGGTGCGCCTGAGCCCTGGCAGTGCAGGGAGCCAGGGCGTCTCAAAGCAGGGAGCCCTTCTGGAGGAGGACAGGCCTCTTTTTCTCGAGCCGTCAGAGCTTTGGATTGGTAAATCCTGTGGGCTTGACCGAATAGAGGAAGTGCAGAGCTACATGAGGGTGAATAATCATAGTGTGCAGGAGAGGGGATTTCACAGGGCACTGCATATGCCCTGTGCCTACAATTCACCCCGCCACTCATTAGATGCTGAATACATCATGCAGATTTCTGCCAGTCCTCTCATTTCAAATGCAGCTCCTTTTGACAGAAATTAGAAAAGAGAATATATAATCAAAGTGATGCTGCTGTTGTCACGGTCACGGTGTGTGGAGGCAGGCAGGACGACGAGGACGACAAGGATTCCAATAATGACATTTATTGTAGACACAACAAGGCAGGTTCAGGTAGGTGAGACACACACTCGGGGTAACATTAACAATAACTGACACCAATGTTCAGACAGACAGGAACTAATATGGGGTGAATAATTAGAGGCAGACAGGTGAGCACAATGACGGTGATTAACTAATGATTAGACGGGCTAAACCAACACAAAGGGAAGAAACCACAACAAACAGTCCACAGGGGCGTTACAGCTGTGTGTGCGTGTTTGACATTTTTTCATTATTTTTTTTCTTTTAAAATAGATTCACATTAAAAAGTAAATCACAGTATTAATTTTAAAATTAATATATTTAATATAAGTCAACACTAATTCATGAATAAAAAAAAAATGCTGAAAATAAAACAAGTACCCATTTAGCATATCTGATTATTCCCCATGACTTAACAAAGATCCAGACTGTTCAAACACCATGTACATCGACTATAAAATATCCCCAGGTGCAATGATTATATCTGTCATTGTTCAATATGAAACGTATAATCATAGTATTATTCTCAAAGAAATATGTTTAATATAATTCAACACTAATTCATAAATTACACCCCCCCCCGCAAAAAAAGGCTTTCGAAAAATAAAACAAGTGCCCATTTTGCGTATCTGATTATTCACCATGACTTAACAAAGATCTAGACTGTTCAAGCACCATGTACGTTGTCTGTAAAATATCCCTGGGCCGCAATGATAATATGTTTCATCATTTGGAAAATGCATGGCCCTTAAGTGTGAGAATGAAGTGTAGAGTTAGATCGCTCCCTCTTTTATTTCCCTTGGAAGCTGGCGAAGGGTTGCTGCGTACTCTGTTATCGTCAGTGGGAGTTAAGTGCTGTGTGTTGAGCACAATCGGAACGTGTTTATTGTGGCGATTATGTAACTGGTTATAGTCTTAGCCTGTCCTGTGCTGCCGGGGCCTCGCGGCACACATTACACTAGTTGCTAGCGTTGCTGTTTCGCTCGCGGCAGGGCAAAGGGAGGGGGGAGAAGGAGGGTGTCGGGGAAACCTCACACCAGGCATACAGCGTTTGCTATCGTTTGTGGAGTGGAAATAGAAACATAGCATTCCGCCGCATACCGGTGTGTCATACTCATATTGAAATGATAATGGAGCACATGCCGATGTAATGGGGGCTCCGCTCTCAACCCCACAGGGAGTTAAAGGAGAATACCACGGTCGATAGTTCTGCACCGAGTCTCACAACAAAACAAAACAAAAACTGCTCTCCTGGCGATACGTATAAATGCTGCCTCCTTACTACGGCATTGTTAACAAGACATGACGTCCTCGGCAAAGGAGCCATTAAAAAAAACTGTTATTAAGCCAATGACTGAGTGAAGTACGCTGGAGCTGATAAAAACGATCATATTAATACCTTGAACTCTCGCTTTCGCTAAATGGGGCAAGTGTATATTGCTTTGTAAACATTTCCACATCAATAGTACGGTGCCACAACAAAAGATAAACCCCAGGTTGAACAAGGAGATAAAGCGACTGTTTCACAAGATTAAATAGAAAGTGATGCCGGCTTGGCAGCCAGGCAGTGTGTTGCATGGATTATTTATAATAGGAGAAAAAAAAAAAAGCAAATCATACAATTACACGCCGTAAAGCCAAGTATTAAAATAAAAGAGCAGAATTAAGGCCTTCAGCTGATGTGATGAAAATTAATTAATTTAAACCAAACATTTGCATTTTGGCAAAAAAAAAAAAAAACAGTCTAAACTATAATAAGAATATCATTTTTTATTTATAACTTTGTTTGTGTTCCACATGAGCTTTTAAAAGGGTATCTGTGTTTTTAATCTGCGTTCTTAAAGGGTCATGAAACCCCAGACTACTTTTTCTGAGATTTTAGCAGAGGTGTTTGTGTTGCACATCATAGAAGACAATGTTAGCATCCGATCATTTTAACTGTTTGAGAAAACTGGTTAAATTTGAGCTTTTTTGAGCTATATTCATCTTCTGGGTTTAAAATCTACATCGTGTTGACGTCACAATTTGTGATGTGGCAATGGACTATAGTACATCGATGACGCGTTGGTGTCTATTAAATTATTCATGAGACTTTTTTGCTTTGTAATAAGAGTTCGGCACAAACGCGATTTATTCACTTGGTGAGCATAACCGTTTTTACAGCTCTGTGACACAACCCGTCAAAAGGCTTATATAAACGCCACAGAATAAGCCTTAAAAGTTCTCAGAGGTGCAACAGCGCGTTCATATGTATGTTTTCGATGCAAAGTGCAAATGGCTGTGCATTTATTTGTGTTTTTAACTCGATGGGAGCAAAATGAAACTG
>NW_015629044.1:648197-662935 GCF_001515625.1 Sinocyclocheilus rhinocerous
GATGGGAGCGAAATGAAACTGTCTGAACGCGAAGCTGTGTGTGTTGTCTGTCTCCCCTCTTCCCCCTCCGCTCCGCTGCACACCACGCCCACTTTTTTAGCATTTTTTAAAACTGTGGTGAGAACTAACCAGTGCTGAAATGGGGGGTTTCATGACCCTTTAAAGCACAACAGCTTCACGCATACTTTGAATATTGTTTTTTCATTTACACAGGCAGCTTTTGTAATGAATGACATGGAGGAAATTAGCTCATAAACGGTACGTCCGAAATCGCATACTGTCTGAGTAGGTACTACATTTGTATTTGAGTTTACTTCATGACCGTTAAAAAAGTATGTTCTTTATAGTATGTATATGGGCAGTATAAATTAAATTCGGACGTATTACATCCGCCATGTTGTTACTGTCACATGACCTACCAGCGTCAGTTGCGTCATTTCACTGGCATTCATAGTAAAGTGTCCATCGAATGCACACTTCAGAATCTGGGAAGAAGAAGTATGTCATCAGGATACTTTTCGCCTGCTTTTTTTTTAATACTATGAATTCGGACATACTACTCGCCTCACATACTGTTTTTCGCCTACTATATAGTAGGGAAGTATGCGATTTTGGTCGTGAAATTTCTCCTACATGGAATTGTGTGTTGTTTGTAGATCTCTGCGTTGTAAAGAAGGCCTCCATAATCCATTTACTTCAATTTGTAAACACACAAATGGCACCGTGCACCAGCGCAGATGTTATGAACCCTGTATTTATGCAGCAGGAATCTTCTAATACCTTGTATATCTAATCTTATTCAAATTAGAAAGCATGTCTGTGCCTTGGTTTTGTAGTGAAAAAGCATGAAACGGAAGGAAGCATTCGACGAATGCATTATTTTTGCATAAGTAGTGCACAAATGGCTTTTTTTGCATTTAAGTTGTTTATTATTAAGTAGACGTTTAATATCAAATGTTCTGTCATATTTTGCATACACAGTATTGGATTTTTTGTATTATTAATATGTTAAATATACATTGAACAATATTTGTGTTTTGTCCTTGCTAGGTTTACTTTGCACGTACTGTGCTTGAGTTTATTCCAAAGGATAGAAGTCTGTGGCTAATCCTCTGGTTTGTACATACTGTCGGCTTTGATAGGGGAAAAAATGAAGATGCCGTGTGGGTGTGCAAGATTAGGCTTATCTTCAATTGCATTGTATATAGGAATATCCGCGGTGACATTGACAGAATGGGATGCTTCTCCCTTTAAAACAAGCCAAAGGAATTTACAGGTTGAAACAGTGGAGGCGCCCAGGCTGCAGTTTGTTTGTGGTGGCGTGCTTATGCATGATAGCCCCAGCTCAGGACAACAGCGGGATGAATAAAACGCTCGGATTGTTCACAGTCATTGTCCCACTGCGGTTGCTCTTTGTCCTGAGGATACCTTCGCTTAGCTCTCCACATCATGTTCTTACCGCCCTGTGGCAGCGGCTCTGTCCTTCCAGGATGGTTGAGATGCCAGAGTATCTAATGACCCCTGCCAAGATGCCTCCCAAAGACAGCCACTTTTGAGATGGGGATGCACATGCCACAGTGAATCTAACTCATTTTGTTGTGTAAACGGCAGTTTTCTGTCTCCTGACATATGTTGACATGTTTTTAAGGGATGCACCAATGATATGTCAGTCCTACATTGGGTTTCTAATTTGTCAATATCAGTCAGTATTGGATATTCCTTTGAGCATGCCCTATTTTTTAGTAATTATATTTTGCCATCATCCAACGAACACTTCAAGTTCATCTTTAAAAACACAAATAATGTATTAACAATTTTAAATGTAATCTTTAGCAAATCTTAAAATGGATATCTATTTTTAATACCTTACATGACAATGTTGATATGATGAAATTCATTTTAAAATGATTGACTGACTTTAGATTTTATTTTTTCGCAAAAACCATTAAAAACGGTTTATGAAATGGTTAAAAATATTAGATGAGAGTTAAAAAACTTGAACTCATGGCTAAGGCATCTAACTGAAATAAGTTGAAGTGTTAAAATGACTAAATTACTAAATAAATAATACAAAAATATTTATGGCTGTAACATTAAATATCTCTGCATTCTTTTTTTATTCTTAAGTTAGGTCACAGTAATGAACCATGACTTCACACTTGCTAATTGGCTACATCAGCATTAGGGAGACTGAGAGCAATCTGTGTAGTAGCCAATGCTTATTTGGTCTGTTTTCTTGGAGGAGAAAGACTATAAAATTTAAATAAGTACATATGTTAAAAGTGTGTGCATTTTTTTAGGACATAGTTGGCTTCAAAGCTCATATTCATGGACTAAATGTAATAAACTCCAACAAAAATCACATAATAGTCAACAAGTCCATAATGAATGTTTTTGCCTCAGCTGGTCTCCATAAAAGCATCGATGTCGACACACAAGCCCCTGTGTCAATCATTACAGATATTTTTCCTCAGTGGCCGAGTTGACTTCTCACTCTACCTCCAGCTTGCGTGATTGATGTCGGGCAAGGTTAGCGTAAAAAGAGTGCACTGTGTTCTTTGACCGACAGTGGGCCGCTGTCCTCTTTCTATCTCTCCCTCGCATCCCACCTCCTCTGTTTCTTTCAGGAAAGGCCTGCTTCAGGACTACCATAATTTTTCAGCTCCAGTCCCGAGCACCTCTGCCCCCTGACTTAGCCCAGCTGCTGTGGACCACAGACACATTAATTGGCCCTGATTTAGTCTGCCGTGCTTTAAGTGCACTCTGCTGTGTGTGCTGCGTGGGGCTGCCATGTCAAGTCTGCTCTTTTCCCACTGGCTCTTTAGGCCATTACCTAAATGAAGTGCTGCTACTGGAAGTTGGTGAGCACATGCTAACGGTGAGGTATTGATTTGTGGGTTATTTCAAATGATGATATCTCTGCCTTCAATCCAGAAAGAAGAAAAATATCTCGGGAGAGTTGTTTTTTATAATACGCTTGGATGATATACAGGTTAATTATACATTTGGTGATAATACGTTTCATTTTCGTAAGGTTCGTAGGTATGGCTACACTCTATAAGTAAAGGAAATAAGCCAAAACTTGAATATGCATGAATAGTCAAGTCACATCAATTTATTCGTATAGTGATTTTCACAATACACAATGTTTCAAAGCAGCTTTTCAGAAGATCACGATAATAATGTTTATACTATATTAATATGATATGAGATTGGAGCTGGGCGATAATATAGTTATTATATCTATAATATAGTTAGATAATATAATATACATTTCACGACAGTAAACAATCAAGCAGTTGAGATTTGCAATATAGTATATATAATTTTATGTAAGTATACTGTATGCATGAGTAAAGTTGCATATACTTTGCTGTATTGTATAAATGATTTTACATGAGTTTACTGTATGTATACAGGTAAAGTCATATATATATATATATATATATATACAACTTTATATAGATAACATAATTTATGATTCACACTGCTATAAAAAATCATGTAACTGATTTCATAAAATATATATATAGAGAGAGAGAGAGCTTTACGTAATTATAATACTGAATGTGTGTAAAGTCAGATATATATCCAACTTTATATTGAGCACTGTGCAATAATAGTTTACATTTTTCAACAATATACACACCCACACAACCAAAATGTGCTATATAGTGTAGTTTATTCATTCTACAGCATAGCAGCAAGGCGTCTTTTCTTTTTCAGAGTTTTTTTTTTTGGGGGGGGGGCTATCTAGGTCTTATTCTGTGATGGACAAACGTGCTGAACTGAAGCCAAGTCATTTACGGCATCTCGTTTCAGAGATGCCAAGGCCTAAATCAATTTAACTTCACAGCTAGCGAGGCACGGATGGAAATATGGACATTCGTGCGGCTACGCCCCGCCAGTCCTCAGAATTAAAGCCATTAATCTATACACAGGTGACTGTTTTAGCATGCTAGCACAGCAGATTCAGCAGGGAACGAGGTGTTCGTTTAAAGAAAATCAACTGCGTTGAAACAATTAAGTTTTCCCCTCGCAAATCCTGTTAGGAGACGCGACGGAAGCTGTTCTGCTTAAAATCATTAGCATCTCAAGTTTCTCAAATTGATGCACGATTTCTCAAAGTGCACTCTGAAATGGACGGGGTCCGGCGGTCGTCCGTCAGCCAGTTCAGAGTGGCGAAATGACTTGGTTTTGCCGAGCACATTATTGTGTATTTGACAGTTCTTGACAGTTCAATTTTAGCCCTGTGTTCGGCTGACATTATTCTATCAGGGCCCTCCATAATCTGAGGCTGTAATATACCGGATGCGGCAAATGCTTATTTCCAAGACCTCTGTGGCAGGGGCCGGCCTGCGCCATCACTCATATCTCAATTACCTAATCTAATGCATCTCAGTGGGCTGCTGCCCTGCCCGAGCTTCATTTACTGGAAATGCTAGAAGCTCCTCTGCAATTGTTATGTGCGCCAGCACCAACCTGCGCCGTCTGGGGGAGAGTGAGGTCAGTCGGAGAGGGTCAGGGAAACACACAAGAAGGAGGGAGGGGAGAGACGGAGGTGGAGAGCAAGAAAGACTCTGGGAGATAAAACGAGTTGGTTTTACATGAGTTTACTGTATGTATACAGGTAAAGTCATATATATATATATATATATATACAACTTTATATAGATAACATAATTTATGATTCACAATGCTATAAAAAATCATGTAACTGATTTCATAAAATATATATATAGAGAGAGAGAGAGCTTTACGTAATTATAATACTGAATGTGTGTAAAGTCAGATATATATCCAACTTTATATTGAGCACTGTGCAATAATAGTTTACATTTTTCAACAATATACACACCCACACAACCAAAATGTGCTATATAGTGTAGTTTATTCATTCTACAGCATAGCAGCAAGGCGTCTTTTCTTTTTCAGAGTTTTTTTTTTTGGGGGGGGGGGTATCTAGGTCTTATTCTGTGATGGACAAACGTGCTGAACTGAAGCCAAGTCATTTACGGCATCTCGTTTCAGAGATGCCAAGGCCTAAATCAATTTAACTTCACAGCTAGCGAGGCACGGATGGAAATATGGACATTCGTGCGGCTACGCCCCGCCAGTCCTCAGAATTAAAGCCATTAATCTATACACAGGTGACTGTTTTAGCATGCTAGCACAGCAGATTCAGCAGGGAACGAGGTGTTCGTTTAAAGAAAATCAACTGCGTTGAAACAATTAAGTTTTCCCCTCGCAAATCCTGTTAGGAGACGCGACGGAAGCTGTTCTGCTTAAAATCATTAGCATCTCAAGTTTCTCAAATTGAATACGCATCGGATGCTTGTTTTCTCAAAGCACACTCTGAAATGCATGGGGTCCGGCGGTAGTCCGTCAGCTAGTTCAGAGTGGCGAAATGACTTGGGTTTGCCGAGCACATTATTGTGTATTTGACAGTTCTTGACAGTTCAATTTTAGCCCTGTGTTCGGCTGACATTATTCTATCAGGGCCCTCCATAATCTGAGGCTGTAATATACCGGATGCGGCAAATGCTTATTTCCAAGACCTCTGTGGCAGGGGCCGGCCTGCGCCATCACTCATATCTCAATTACCTAATCTAATGCATCTCAGTGGGCTGCTGCCCGAGCTTCATTTACTGTAAGTGCTAGAAGCTCCTCTGCAATTGTTATGTGCGCCAGCACCAACCTGCGCCGTCTGGGGGAGAGTGAGGTCAGTCGGAGAGGGTCAGGGAAACACACAAGAAGGAGGGAGGGGAGAGACGGAGGTGGAGAGCAAGAAAGACTCTGGGAGATAAAACGAGTTGGTGGGGGAAAAAAAGACAGAGAGAACAGCGAGCGCTTCTCTGTAAGAGGGTGTCATGCATCGGCCGGCGGAGAGGAAGAGTGCTGTAGAATAGATGAGTATTAGCAGCTACGCGCATGCCGTGATACGAACAGGAAGCAGAGCTCCTCTCCAATAGCATTCACCTCCACATTTTTGGGAGATTGTAGCTCGGTTCCGAAACTTAAGCCTTGTCCAAATACCCACACTTGCGGGCATACTCTGTCATAGAACTTTATAGCGAACTAATTTGGAATGCACTTGTGCTCCACACTGTCGCTACTCACAGTTTTACTCACAATTTTAATAGAGTTTGATATTAGCATGTTGCTAAGCTAAATGTGCGATACTTGAATAAACAAAATACACTGATCACAACAATGTGGGGTATTGTAAATATAAGTTTATAGTTCATAATTACTGAGCTAGTCACAATGCATTCCTTAATTTAATTTGTCTTTGCTGAATAAAACTATAAATAAATACATGCATACATACATACATATATACATAAATTTCCCCAACTTTGAGCATTGGTTTAAAAAAAAAAGTTAAAGGCCAAATTAGAAATCTGGGATTTTACTTCTTGCTTTTTTTAACATAATTAATTATATATATATATAATTAATTATATAATATATATATACAGTGGGTACGGAAAGTATTCAGTAAGATTCTGTAATACTTAAGATTCAGCACTAATTCTATTTGTGGAGTTCATGTTCCTCAAGTGTCATTAAAGCAAAAGGGGGCATAATAAGTACTGAGAAATTCTGAAATGCATGCTATTTTTTTAATTCAGTGTTTTTTTTCCCCTCAAATTATTATGCAGACTATACCATTTGTCTAATTAGAAGCTACTGTTTTCAGACTTTTGGACCTCACTGTATGTACTCAGCCTTGTGAAAACAAATGGCCCAAGTGTCTGCATGTTTTTTCTACAGTGTGAACAATGGATGAGAACAGCAGGAATCTGGAGATATGTCACCCAAACTTTCCTCTCCGGCAAGACCACAAGCAAAAGAAGCCTCTTCCCCTCCCCGATCCTTCCATGACAGCTGGAGAGGGATTCATCCACAGACTGATTTACTGTAGTGTGGATGAGATTCGCATACTAAGCCGGCTTTTAAATCATTTGTAAAACTGTCAAGTGAAATGCTTTCCAGTAACACTGGTGAGCTAATATATTAGCGTTGCCTTGGAAACGCAGGGAAAGAAATAGTTTGATGTATTCTCAGAGGGTTTAAACGAGGGTAGGATGGCGGCTCGGCGAAAGTTGCTCGTCGCTTGTTTTCGCATTCCATTCCAGTTAACTGTCTTGGATGGCTAGTAATTAATCAATGCGTTTTTGTCAGGTCGCGCGCACGCTCTAGAGATCTGTCAATAAGTCACGTCAGACTCATCAGATATATCAGTGACACACTAGAATCACCACAACAATTAAAACTGCAATTAGCGCAGGCTCAGCGGTCCCACGGCGGCACACTTACACGCGCATGTGCTAAGTGTGTGTGTCTATGCGTATGCAGATCATCAGCGAGTTTAAGCGCAGAGGTGTGCACTGAGAACTCCACCGCTAATATGTTTTGTCAGAAAGGCGAGTGTGGGTGATATAGTGGCCATGTTTTTGTCTGTATTCCCCTGTGACAGAGCGTGGTTCCCACTTCTCTGTCTGTCTATTATGCAGTGCAAAGGTTGGCCTGTCAGCTCTGTCTGTCACCCCCACTCTGCGTCAGGAAAACGTGCCAAGGGCCAAGTCTCTCATACACATTCACGCACACACATCTCTCCCGTTTGCCCAGTGACCTGTGCTTTCCCTGGTATGTGTTACAGAGCCCGTGCAGTGCTGGGATCAGCTGACACAAAGCTCCTAAAGCCACGGCTTTCCTGCTCAACCACCGCAGAGCAAATCCACAGATCTACCTGAGTTCTTATGATGCACCGTTCCAGCCTGTAAAAGCTGTAAGTTTGCCCAAAAATGAAAATTCGGTCATCATTTACTCACCCTTATGTTGTTCCAATCCTGTATGACTTTATTTCCTTTATGGAATGCAGAAAGAGATGTTTTGAAGAATAATAGTAGTTGTTGTTTTTACAATTAATGGGGTCTGGAGCTTCATAAATATATAAGACAGCTCCATAAAAGTACTATAAAAAAGGTCAGTGTGAATACAGTCTTCTGGAGTCACACGATAGCTTTGTGTGAGGAAAACATACACTTTAAGATCTCTGGTGTTTGTGACAGTTCAGGTGGGAAGTACTGATGCAGAAATCTGTGAACGAATCATTCGTTTGAGTTTAATCTTATCAATGAATCGTTTGATTTAATTCACACAACTGGTCTGAATGATTGATTCACGAATCAGAATTGACCTGGTTCGTTGAGTTTATGTTAACGTCCCAGTGAGTTCAGCAATGAATAATGACTTACATTTTTTGATTTATCATGCAAAGCTATTAAATGAATTCAAGAAAACATGAAACTTAATATAGCATGTGAACAAATTGTTTGTATGAGTTGAATCATTTAATCATTTGATTTGATTCACACAACTGGACTGATTGATTGATTCACGAATCAGACTTTATCTGGTTGCTTGAGTTCGGCATCATGAGATCATCAGTGAATAATGACTTAAATTTGGCTTTATTCCTCATGCAAGTCTATTGAATGAATTCAGAAGACTTAAATAGAAAGTAAAATAGCGCGTGAATGAATCGTTCAAGTCGAATTTTCTCAATGAATTCTTTGATTCCCACAAACATGTGCCATATCAAATTTTTGACGGTTATGAAAAGAGGTTGTGAGGGATAGTTCAATCGATTGTACTGTCGTTTAACAATATGCCAATTGAACAACTGACAAAATGTCTTTTAAAAAATATTGTATCTTTATACAGTACATGCTTATTGTAACAATTTAACTCTATCCCTCACAGCCATGTTTTCATCTGCTTAAAATTCAATATGGCATCTGCCCTGATGAAAGTCTATGAATTAATTCAGAAGACGAAATATAGAATCTGAACTATTGTTATGATATATTCATGATGCTTTTGCATCCTTTTAAAGGCAGTACATTTTTCAGAATTTCCTTTGTGTTCAAAGAAAGAAAGTCATACAGGTTGGGAACGACATGAGGGCAAGTAAATAATGACAAAATGTTCATTTTTAGGTGAACTACCCTTTTAAGAAAATCACAGTAACAGGACTACATTTCCCAGCAGCCTCTTGTTTGTGGGAGATGGGAGGGGGTTATTATCATGGGCTCAGCTCAGCTATGAGAAAACACCTGATATGAGAAGAGAAAGAGCCACATATATTGACTTTAGAGAGAGGGAGAGAGCAGCAACGCTTCTTTTGAGTTCTGGTATAGCAGACGGCCCTGGGGGCTTTACGGGGAGCCACAGCGAGGCTGGAAATTGGCCCGGCAGTTTATGACACTTCACAGGAACCTTCGGTTGTGTGATAGGAGATGCTGATGGGTGGAAGCCCCCGATAACCCCATGTAAACCCTTGGGCTTCCACCAGTCATACCTTTAATTTACAGTGATAACTTCTCACCGCACCTCTTAACCTCACATTCCCACAGTGCTGTGCTAACGTTGCACAGCAATAGCGGCACACCGGAGAAAGAACTAAAACATATGTGTGGCCTGTTTAACCGTTGACATATGCACTCAAAGTTGTGCAGGCGTACCGAGCGGACGTGATGGTGCATGGATGATGCTGAAATACAACCTTTTGACTTTGAGCGGCTGGCGTTTGCAGCGAAAACGGTGATGAAAATAATTTGATGGAACTGTTTTCGTAAAGTAATTTGGGCCATTTGATGCCATAACAGATGGGCCATATTCAGAGACGTTGCATCCTCTGCTAAAATTAATAGCACAACTTTTACAGCAGCTGACACTAATGTTTTTATGCTGGCTTTTGGAGTATTTTATGTCGCTAGTCGAAACGAATAGCTCGGGTTATTACACAGTGTAAACATTTATAATGGCAATTTTAAAACATCTGGCAATAATGGGATGTATCTTGTTAGACGGCGAGGCTTGTCAACACGGTGAGCGTAATTATGACAGATGCCAGTTCTCCAAGCTCACTCATGAAGACACATGTGAATGCACACACGTGATGCTAACCCTCCATTCTGCACTCGCACAGAAAATCACTGGGCTGCCTAACAAGCCATTGAATTAATTGTTTGTAACTAGTGTAAATATTTTCAAACTGTGCAAAAGCATGAAATTGGCCAATATAGGGAAAATGAAACGCAATTAATCCACAGCTCCCATAATACAGACAAGGACAGATAAATCTTGCACATGAAACGGCATGCAATTAAATTGCCCCGGTTTAAAGGCTTTACATTTTTACTGAAACAGAATGTGTATGTAGGGAAGAGTTAGAATTTTTTACTAGTCATCTACTAGTCAACTAGCTTATTCAAATTTTTTTTAGCTTGAATGTTTTTAGCTTTTAAAGGAGATGAATTAGGAGACACATGTTCAACCAGATCTTCTATCTGTAAATCTTTTTTTTTTTTTTTTATGTTTTCATATTTGATGATGTCACATCCGGTTTAGGTCATCACTGACATGCTTCCAACTGCATGTGCTTTAATTGTCATGATTAAAGAAAGCCATTGGAGACAGAGCTCGTTCGCTGGCCTTCCCGGAGGGCTGTGAGTTCGGTGCTGGCAGAGAAATCTGTGTGTCCTGGCCTGCTCCTGCAGCTCTCTGTGTGTATCCATCTGTGTGTGATTAGTTCTGCTCTTAGTGTACCTGTGCGCTCGCTCCAGAAATCATTAGGCCTGGTCATACCTCTCCTAGCTACGCTTCACAACATCTGTCATGACACAGTCATCAGAGACCCTGCAACATCTGCCAGAGTCTTAGCCTTTGTTTCTCTCTCTCTCTCTCTCTCTCTCTCTCTCTCTCTTTCTCTATCACACACACGCACACACACACACACACACTTTTTCTTGTTTTCTTGGTCCAAAAATGTTATATCTGGGATTTATTTTTTTATCTAAAAATAACTCAGATTGTTATGATAATAATACTTTAATTGTTATGATAATAAAAATATATATTTTTTCCAAATATTTTAAAATATATATTTTTTCATTGTCTGTATAATTATTTTATTATAAGAAACTGAATTACATATATTACGAAAATATAATTGTACTGAACCAAACCAATATACAAATGTAATATATATATATATATATATATATATCAAATTTTGTATAATATTATATTGACAGGTTGAATTATGAATATAAAATCATTTATATATAGATAGATAGATAGATAGATAGATACATTCACCATGTCTTTATCACAAAATAAACTGGGTGGTCTGGTTTTGTATCATCATAAAGTGGTTTATTTTGCAATATCGGATCACTTTACATTACTTCTCTTATTATACGGCTACTGTATAAATAAATAAATGGACATGGAATATTGATTTGACTTGAAATTATGTTATTATGTGAGGAGAAATAGACAGCAGAGTGCTGTCATGAAACTAGCACAGCCATGTAGGAAATCAGATGCCTGGGACAAAAGCAGTCAATTATACAGTTTAACTGTCCTTTTATAAATTATTTAACAGCAGAATTCTGCAACTGACCAATCAGAATGAAATATTCCAGTGAGTCGTGTAATAAATAAATATAGTCATAATATATATTAGGCTAACTTCATATGATACAGTGTAGACAGCTGTGCTAACAGTAAATGACATGATTCCAAGGTTAAACATGATGCGTGATTAATGTTCCTTTCACCCAGAATGGGAGGAGGGCAGGGAGACGGAGAGAGAAAGAGACAGGGGGAGAAATAGAAGACCATGATGGGGGGTGGGCTGGATGGAGGAGAGGAAGACGAGAAAGGCAAGGAAATGAGCTTTCTCCAGCCAGTGTGAGTGTGTGGCTGCCTGACAGCCTGGTTCAGTACCACCTCACCACTTTGTTTCAGCTGTGTAAATAATGGCTATAATTAAAATCACCTGTACCTGACAAGCATCAGAGTGTCTGCAGGAGATGCGCTAGCCTGATGAGCACTTCGCGTTCATGCTGCTGTCGCATTCACGGCTGTGACAACTGACATATTGCATGTGCGACTACAAATCTCTACTTCATGTACTGCATGGGAGATTAGGGCCAAGCCGGGTTTGCACACACATGCAAGTGTACACTTGCTGATTGTCACATGCATACAAAGTGCATACAGGCTGACCTGGTTGTTCAGAACGGCTTGTGAAGTGAATATGTATTAAATGTTCTTTATTCTATTAAACATTCAGCCTCACTCAGGAAGATTTGTGTATTTTAAGCAGGAAAACATAAGCTACAGTCCTCCAAATAACATTATTAGCCATTTGCAGTGTTGTGCTACTGTTTCCCTCCAATTTATGTCTCATTGTGATCACAGGGCGATGACTCAGACCCCATCCCAGACTGAAGCTAGCGTGCGTTAGCCGCGAGCTACTTCACCTTCAACACCCACAGAAACACAATTTCCCTCCACAAAACGTCGCGCCACATCACAAACAAGTCATTGATCTGGGGATGATCTGCAGTTGATGAAACATAATGAAGACATGAAAAAGCCAAGTATGCGATGTTTTCAAAGGCGACATGAGCCGTCTGTGCAAGATCTCCTAATAGAATCACCCACACGCAGCTAAAGCATAGCGGTGATGCTAACTTGTAATTAAGATTTCTGAGGCTCGCTTAGATAACCCTAGAGTCGGCCTGCTGCTGTGGCATTCTCTTTGTTGTATGTTACTTTTAGTTCATTTATAATTGACTGTTAAACTTTAAAGTTTGTGCTAAATATATCTAGCACAGACACTCTGGACTGGTTTAGCGGATTTTGCAAGACTAAATGAAGCCACATAGTAAAGCATTTTTTAAAGTTCTGAGATAGGTGCAAATGGTGTCTTGTTGTGAATCATTTTTGAATGTGTGTGTGTGTGCGTGTGTGTGTGTGTGTGTGAAAAAGGGTTTTAAGCATTAAAACAAAAGTTTGATCCAGCTTAAATTTTTCCCCCACGTACATTAGAATGTGTCCTGTTTATTTTTATATTTTTCTGAGCAAAAAATAATGACTATCATACATTTTTACAATGATTTACTGAAGACACAGACTAAAATGCCATTCTCTCTCTCTCTCTCTCTGTGTGTGTGTGTGTGTGTGTGTGTGTGTGTATGTGTGTGTGTGTGTGTGTGTATCAGTGGTGTGCAGTGGTGTTCTGAAATGGTGTTCTTTTTTTATGTAAATGTATGTCCCAGTCACATTTTCTTGGTTAAATAAACATTACTTACAGTATCAGAAAAAGAAAAGAAAAAAAACAACAATTTTATTTTATTTTATTTTTTTATATTAACAATGTAATCAATATTCTATTTATTAAAGCCATGTATAAATCTAATCGTTAGTGTTTTTAAGCATTTTACATTTATTCCAAAATAATAACTCAAAGCAGTAACAGTTTAAACAATACATTTTATTTGTGAACTTATGTTCAGTTATTCTCTTTAAAGGGGTCCTATTATGCTCTTTTACAAAGTCTTGATTTTGTTTTGGGGGTGTACTAGAACAGGCTCTCATACTAGGTTGTTCGAAAAACACATTATTTTTCACATATTTTACATTATTACAACACTGTAACGTAGTTTGTAGATCAGGAAGGTTAACCCCCACTAAACTTACCCACCACGGCACGCTTTAGGGTGTCTGTTAAAACTCAAGGGGCTCAGGGGAGGCGAGAGAGACGTGGACTCCCCTGTAACTTTACCTGCTGGTGTCGCTGTTGCACAATGTTTCTTTAGAAAAACGAGTGATTTATACACTTTTTAATGTTATATTTTGTAATGTTTGCGTTGTTTTATGTTTCTACTACGATTTTTTTTTCTCATCCAATATTTTGAGGAAACATTGCCTCCCTTGCCTACTCGGAGGAAACACTCTGTGTATATATTAGGGATTTGAAGATTCCCCGATTCGCTCGGTGCATCGGCATGAAAAGTTAACGATGCGATGCATCGGTTTAAAAAGCGTGCATCGGCTAAAAGTTGGCATTTATATCGCGATGCATCGTTTTTAACATATTTGCATTCATTTATATATAATTACTAGTGGATGCGCTATACTTTTATTATTTAGAAAGTGTCCAATAATCTGTGACCAATATTTTATATGTAGATTGATTTCTCCTCTCTAAACTGTTTCTCAAGCGCACTCTCTCATCACCGCTGCTGCTGCGTGAATATGACGCATTATAACACCATGGAGACCCAAGGAAAAACTGGGATTAAAGTCCAAAACCTCACTTGAAATAACCTAACAAATCAATCGGAGCTAAAGTGGTTCCATAAATGACAAATTCCATGACAAATATCTGTGTGGTTTAATGCATTTGAGACGTTGTGTTTTCCTCAGTGCATAACTGACATGTCTGACATGTCTTTTCATCTGTAAATGTTAGAAAGTCATGCAAACATATCCATTTTGCTGTCAGGAGTGGGCGAGGCACACGAGAGCAACGAGCGCAATCGAATAGGAGCGCAATAATTCTGAGTAAAATATACATTTTGCTAAAAAATTTTGTTTTTTGACATTAAATGTGTCTTTTGTAGAATTTTAAACCTACATATAAAGTGTATTTTTATGATAGCAGTAACTGTAAGTGGACTATTGTAATAGGTAAATCAAATGTAAGCTATAGGCTACAGTACTAATTACTAAGCTCAAATGAGTTAATGCGTGTTTCTTATAGCAGTTAAAATGTAGTCATTTTCTTTATTATTTATTTTCATTTTTAATTCAGTGATTTTAACTTTTAATTTAGTTATTTTAATGCTTTAAAGAGCAATTTTAGATTG
>NW_015629044.1:666049-672797 GCF_001515625.1 Sinocyclocheilus rhinocerous
AACATATCCATTTTGCTGTCAGGAGTGGGCGAGGCACGCAAGAGCAACGAGCGCTGCTGCGCGCATGCACGCTAAACAGACAGAGCGCAATCGAATAGGAGCGCAATAATTCTGAGTAAAATATACTTTTGGACATTAATATTTTTGGACATTAAATGTGTCTTTTGTACAATTTTAAACCTACATATAAAGTGTATTTTTATGATAGCAGTAAGTGTAAGTTGACTATTGTAATAGGTAAATCAAATGTAAGCTAGTAGGCTACAGTGCTAATTACTATAAGCTCAAATGAGTTAGTGTGTGTTTCTTATAGCAGTTAAAGTTAAAATTATTTATTTTCATTTTTAATTCAGTGATTTTAACTTTTAATTTAGTTATTTTAATGCTTTATGATCATATTTTCTCCATTGCATCGTATTGCATCGAATCGCATTGTGTTGAATCGAATCGAAATCGGATCGCACTGCATCGTAATAGGGGGGAATCGTATCGCATCGCATCGGTAGCTGCTTCATATGTATCTTTAATGTATCGTATCATTGGCTATGCATCGAGATGCGTATCGTATCGGCCTGAGTCATGAGATGCACATCCCTAGTATATATATGAACACACACACACACACACGCATATACTGTATATTAAATGTTGGCATTGCAAGGCTGAATGCAGCCACATACTAAAGGACTTCTTAAACCTCTGAGATGGGCACAAATGACATCTGTTGTGAATCTGTATTGAGAAAATACTCCTTTAATTCTCCTCTGTATCACTCTACAGTGACGGAGTCTGTTTCACCCTTAATGAGACCCCTTAGAAATTGACAAAATTGAGAAAGTAGGAGAGAAGCAGGGCTGCTGAAAAGATAGTTAAGGAGTGATTCACGTCCCGATCCGCGCTCAGCCCGAGGAGCTGTGTTTATTCCATATGAACCTGCCTTCCTGAGTCCCAAAGGATAACATATATTAAGTGAGCCTGACAGTTTCCAGGCTGTCTCCATATGGACGAGACCCTGCTGCTGAGTGCCTTTGCCTGCCACGCGATCCCTTTTCACCCACATGACATCCACCACATATAATTACAGCACATGGGAGCCCAAGCGCGTGTGTGTGTTGTAGGAGAAAGTGGTACAACTTCTCAGCACAAGGAGGGTTTTGGGTGGTGACCCTGACTCTCTGATTAGAAAATTAGCCCAAAACATGGCACACTAACGACCTATGCTTATTAGCGACAGTGCCAGTGTTTAGTGGGTGTGCTGGGCTGAGCTGTGAGCGGCGGGGAGGGCCGACAGTCTCTGGAGGAGCAGAGAGAGAGATATGTTCTGTGTGTTGGTGGGGAGAGAGAGAGAGACGCATCCGAAACAGACGGCTGAACCCCTCCAAGTTCAACCCTACTAGAACATGAGATTTGCAACACGGAATGGAAAGCAGATTTGTTCCAGTGGAGCGGTGGGGGGAAGGTGATGAATTTGTGACCTGGTTAATGTATATGCGCTCCTCATCTGAAGTGGCGACCAGCCTGGAACATGCTGGCCGAGACTGATGTGTATCAGAGGAAAGCTTGCAGGAAGAGAACAGCTGCGGGGGGACACGACACTGACTGCATATCTGCCATCTGATTCTGCCAGCCTTTTTGCTTTTACTTCTTTCTCGCTGTTGTAGATTCAGTTTATATCCGTTCAGGAGGGTCAACCCTGAAGCTCCAAGTGTGTCATGATTGTTCACATAATGATGTTACTGTTATTATATAGACTTTGTTCAATTGATTCCCTATTTATTTATTTATTATTTTTTTATTAAAGTTTACTTATATTTATATCCATCTATCTTATATCTGTTTCTCCTTTTAGCTGTTTCTCTCTCTCCCTCTATACTTATATTTCTGTTATTATATAGACTTTGTTCAATTGATTCCCTATTTACTTATTTATTATTTTTTAATTAAAGTTTACTTATATTTATATCCATCTATCTTATATCTGTTTCTCCTTTTAGCTGTTTCTCTCTCTCCCTCTATACTTATATTTCTAAATAACTTAATATTTTTAATATAAAAAATTGTAATTGTTACATCAGTTCTTGCTCGTGTTTTTCTGCTATATATTGATTATATTACTTGTTTTACCCCAAATAAATGTTAATATATAAATATGTCTAAAATTATAATTTAATTTTTTATATTATAATTTGATATATTTTTTATTTTATATTAATAATCATTTAATAATTATATTTACAAAAAACATATAACTATTTTTTTTTTAAATCATATAACTATTTGCTTGTGTTTTCCCACTGTATATTGAGGGGTTAAATAAGGGTTGTTGTCAAGTCCGTAGCCTGAGGCAAGTGTCCCTGAAACAGGTCAGTTGCATTTATGCTTTTTTATGTGCGACGACTGCTATCCCCAACCTTTTTCCCAAAGGCCTTCAAATAATATAAGGGAATGACATTCACTGCAATTGTATGAAGAAACCCTTAAAAGTGATTGTGTGCACAAATGTCGTATCACTTGGTTTTCATCAAACCATGGCCCAGGAGGCAATGTACCAACCAGCGTGCTGGTCATTATCTGCGGTTGTCTAGGTAGTACTCCTCATCTGAAATTACGAGTAGCATCAGGGTGCAGGTACAGATCCATTTTTACTACCTCTTCATACTGCCACACTATGTACTCAGAGAGGCTGGCAATATGCAAGCCAAAAGAGTTCATATTTTCTCTCCGAGTTCAGCAGGGAAAAGGAACTGGTTTATGATTGCATGGCTTTGTGTTCAAAATACGCCCACTTCAGGCTCTCATGCAAGCCAGCTATTGAGATCTTATTATTGCATCTCACTGACTATAAAAGCATCATCCAATACCATTAGACTGAAGCAAAGACTAAGTCTCAGTGAAACCATGCCTCAAATTGGCATTCTCAACTCACAAAATGGTTGCCTGTGGTTTTAAGCTGTGTGTGGTTGGGTAGACATGCTTGCCAAAGCATTCACAGTCTAAAACAAAGGCCGAGCTCCTCCGAGAGCCAGCGAGGAAATTGTATGTGTGGACATTAAAAAATGTAAACATAACATTTACAGTAGAGTCTTCTCACAGAGTTCATCATACTTTTAAAGGTTTCCACAAGCCCATATCTGATGTAGCAGAACTGTTTAACATTACATGACTGATCTGAAATCAAAATAATCCGTATGTGCCTTTAGTCCAATAGGAAATGAAGTGAAATGTATTTACTGGATGTGAAATTTTGAGATAAAAGTTTTGAGAAAAAAATTTAGTCAAATTAAAAAGTGTTACAACCATCCCAGTTCTCCCCTAGTAAAATATCAGCTTCACCTTTGAGTGATGATCATATGCTTCATTGTGTGCGCATCCACCAGAGGCCCTATTTGGTCTGACTTTATGTAGCATGAACACATGCGGAATTTCAGATGAGTGGTTTACGCATGGAAACCCTCGGAGGTGGCCTCGATGGCGGCATCCATTCAGCGGCCCTGCTGTGTTCTTTGTGATCCTACAGAGATTTCTTCTGTTATTGGTATCGACTTGACAGGATTTGTGTCCGTCACAGCAAACCCCTTAATCCAGATCAGCCTTTAATACTAATTAAACTGCTTGGGGACACACTCCAGCGCCTGGTAACTTACAACCAGTGCACATACCCATTACTATTCTCTCTTGACCTGAAAATAAAACGGTGGCCTTTTTTATTTGCTGTCCATTACGAGTAAGTGCTTCCTTCTAGGGATGCAACTAACGATTATTTTGATAATCGATTAGTTGGTCGATTATTTATTTCTTTATTTATTTTTCGATTAATCGGATTTTAAAAAATATATATTTTCTTTTTTTTTATTTTATTGACAAAAAAACACTATTCCACATTCTGCCCAATGTCCTTCAAACAAACGTGCCAACTGAATGCTATGAAAACATACAGTGCTTAACCATTTATTAGACCACCTGCCATATAAGAGAAAACACATTTTAGGAATTTTAGGAATGTGTCAAAAAAATTGTTTAAATAAAAAGATTTTATTGTCATTTATTGGGCAAATAAACTTAAACAACTAAATAGTATGTATTCACATAAATTCATAACAGCTTGCATTCTTGCTGGCATTGTTTATGTACTTTTTTTAGTGGTAGGGAATACAAATTAGATATTACACCATATTAGGAACTACAGTCTATTTTATTAAGTATGACGTTTTGTCGTAATTTTGCGACTTTGGCGCTTAGAGGGTTAAACCTCGATTTAACTTTCAACAACAGATATTCAGCACAATGAATGTTTTTGCACTGATTATTAACTGTCTCTCTTTTCCATCTGTCTGACGCGCGTGCACGCGCCCGCCGCGCCACTCATTCAGTAAAGATTCAAACTTAACACAGACTGTCAGGACGGACCTTTATGCAAAAATGGAAATGCTCGCGTGAATTTGTGAAATTTATACATAAGGATATGACCGTAAACTGAAAGTTTTTGCGCTGAGTATGCACACGCATCATCTGCCAAAGCGCCAGAGCAAGCCATTACGCTAATGCATTAGCTTAAAGCTTAAAATAAAGAATTCTCATGTTTTGGGCAGCTTGGATCACGTAACTCTCTCACAGCATCTCATTCTGTTTTCTCCACTAGTTTTAGATGCATTTTGTCCATAGAAATGCGTAATTCAGTGCTGTAATTTGACGCGACCTGCTGAAGTTGGACGTGCACTGTGGGCAGACCCGACTAATCGATAATGAGAATCGTTGTCGATGATTTTCATAATCGATAATAATCGATTTTATCGATTAGTTGTTGCAGCCCTACTTCCTTCGTTTGTCTCTTGAAAGACCCAAAGCCGCCACTGTCATCACAGTAATGTCTGATTTCCCATCAGGTGACGGTTTAGCTTATTAAGGTTGCACAGATGGAGATGCTTCTGTACGAGGATTACTAAAAGAGTTTGTCGACACACTGTTCAGAGAACCGCAGAGATGTTTACCTTGTGACAAATGGCAAGTGCAGCCCCACTATGCAGGAAGTGCTATTGGCGAGTGCTTTAAGATGTTTAATTAAAGACGCTGTGTGACAGGAGGGAGACCTGTGCGGGGTGCAGGGACTACACCGCTAATCCTCTTCCTGTGCACACTATCCCCTTGCGTGTGTGATTGATGAACTGATTCCTCTTTACATCTTCATTTGCATGGCGTGCTAATGCTGGCACGGGGCTGAGCGGCGCCAGACAAGATCTCCTGCGCTAATGCCGGCTAATATGATAATGGGAAACAAGGCAAAGTTAGCTGCCGTCTAGCCCATTAACTCTGGGCTGCGGAGCACCGCTTCGGTCGCAAAACTAGGCATCCCGCAGGCAGTGTTAATCTGTTAAGGATGTTTTTTTAGTTTTTTTTCATGGATGTTTAAGTTTTCTTTTCTTAAATGCTTGAATTTAAAAAATGCAGTGTAATAATTAAGGTGTGTCCCAATTTATAAGGTATAAGATATAAAAGAAGAAAAAATGGGTTTTTTTTAGAGAACATAAAGAATTTTTGTATTAGTATTTATTTATTTTACTTAGATTTCGAGATTTTTTTTTAGATTTGTAGACTTGTATGGAGCCCCTAAGGGGACATGGTATTAGAAAAAAAAATATGAGATGAGAGGAAAAATGTTTTCACACTCTCTATCAAAACTAATGTGTTCCTCCCAAGAAACTTTGTGTTCTCTCGCAAAACATTTGCAAGCTCTCACAAAAGTGTTGTGTTCCCTGAGAAATTTTGCGTTCGCGCAAAAGCAAATATAGCTTTTCCTCCCACCCCATATTATTTCCTTCTCCAAAGCTTTGTGAAAAAATGCTAAGTTTCTCAGGGGAATGCAAAACTTTTTTATTGCAAAAGCATTGAAATATAATTTTTCCCTCCCATCTCATTTTATTTACCATTACCATATCCCTTTTGAGGCTCCATAGACTTATTGTGAGTGAAATTATGGAACTGTTTTTTTCCCCTTCCGGTTTTAGATTTTTAGGCTTGTAGAGAAAAATGAAATTGTTTCATTTATAGACTTCCATTTATAGAGTTGTTTTAAGAGAATATATGGATTTTTGTAATGATTTTTAGACCGTTACATACATAGTGCATAGTATAAGTGTATAGTACGTCATTTGGGACACAACTTTGGTTTTATTTTATTTTTATTTTTTTAACTAACATGCTATTTTTGATGGATAAAATTTTGTGTTATTTCATAGTAAAATGTACAAAATTTACAAATATGCCATGACAAATATTTACTAAATTTAACACTAGAACCGCCAGGGGTTGCTGTATACCTAGAAAGCCAGCGGGTAAATTTTACCCACGCACATGACAGCTGTTTTTGAATGGCTAAAGAACATATTATTTCACTGTATTATGCTACTGTCTTCACAAAGATGTGTCTAGAGTCATGAAATGATTATATTTGTCCTGTTGTTTTATGTTCAAGGCTTTTTTATGCAGGCTACACTAGTCACTTTTCATAACGGTCAATATTAAGCTAAACAAGCCTGCACTGACAACGAGAATTAGAAGGAAGTAAATACATATTTGGGTGGTGTAATAGGCTATTATAATACAATGTCATTGTGACGAGAGGGGCGGGGCCGAGAGCCATGGGAACGGAGCGAGGCCGGTGGAGTAAATGCTAATGCACGACACCTGCACCACTCACCGGTCTCGAGTCCCACGGAGGAGCTCAGGAAGGATAAAAGGAGGAGTGACGACA
>NW_015629044.1:673511-696485 GCF_001515625.1 Sinocyclocheilus rhinocerous
CTACATCAGATCGGATTTTTTTTCTTCAGGAAACAGGCAGACTAGAATAAATAGCAACACAGAAGCGAACAATAAACGATAGAAATGGCAAAACAAAAATTAAATAATTAATCCAAATTTTGAACAATTATGAGTAACATTAGGATAAAACGTCTAAATATGATATATTGATCGCCGTCAGATGCTGAGCCGACAGGACGCTTTACTTATCTCCCCACCATCAGACTCTCCCTCGCTCATGGCATTTAGTGCTTCTTATACCTCTTCAGCATTCATAAATCACCTTCTTTTACTCATTTTGTCTTTATTTATGAAACTGATAACCGCTAATTCAGTGAGTGAAAGGCGTTGGTTGCCTAGCCATGTACAATGTTAAAACATAAGGGGCACGAAAATGACAGCGCGAACATACAGGCATTATATAGCGGGTTACATTTGAGAACCAGGTATAATTATAGGTATAAATACCCCGTTTTTTTATCTGGTTTTATCTAAACAGTTTTACACCTGCACCACTCACTGGTCTCGAGTCCCACGGAGGAGCTCAGGAAGGATAAAAGGAGGAGTGACGACAGTGTTGGATGGGAGAGGACCAGGCCTGGACTTTATTTTGTGTTTTGTGTGCGGCAGTCGTCCGCGAGGGGCTGCCGCTTTACTTTCATTTTGTGTTTGTTTATTTTATTAAAATCCTTCTTCCCGTGACTACGAACTTTGTTACAGTCATTAATCAATATATTAAGATAACCTATGTTATTTAAATTACTAAAATAGCCTATAGACAATAATGAGCAAGTTCTAGTGTTAAGGAATAATTTGGTCAAAAATATGCACAAATAAACTGTGCACACAGAGGTACAACACTAACTCTCTATCTCAGCTTCCTTTCACCCTATGAACCTTCAACAGAAACTTTCTGCTGGTAGGAGGCAGTTATATTTTCACGACGTCTGCCGGGCCCCGCTTCCTTTTGAGTTTGCATGTTTAAAAGGTAGCCTCCTGCTGGGAAATGGGTTACTTTCAAAATAGTTCACACCCATGCGCTACAAAACCTCTTGCATTATTAATTTGTTTACTCGGAGACGGAGTACGATTTGATGTCTGGCTTTCCGAGTTATCTTGCACTCACCAAATGGCGAAACTTCTCCAGAAGTGTTGGATAACGCTCACCGGATAACGCGAGTGATGAAATGTTCGATACGAAAACGTACTGCGAAGTTCAATGGGAAGGAAAGAGAGGTTGGGATAATGAACGGTCGAGGGGTCCCGGGGTCCTGCCTCACTCTATAGCCATATGTCACTGTGGGTCTGTTGGGGAATGGTTTGCTCTCTAAGCTGAGAGCGTGTCCAGCTGAAGTGGCACTCCACAGACCTGGACAGAAGCCAGCTGACTGTCTGGAGTAAAGGGGCAGCACGCTGGTCCTTAAACACTCGGTGTTGCTCACATGCATACTCACACACACACAAGGAGCGCCTGTGGAGAGAATCCTGCATTAAGCGAGAGGAGCAAACAAAGGTGAAGGTTAATCGAACGTCCAATCTATAGGAAAGAAAGGGTGGAACCAGCAGGGGTTCAAGAAGGCCTTGCCTCAGCCATTTCTTTTCTTATCTTTTTTTTTTTTTTTTTGAAAGAGTTGGCCCAGGATTTCGCTATGCAAGTCAGTGTGTTTGAAAGAGCAAGGACAGTGCATCTTGATCCTGTTTACCTTTCAGCCCGGCCCAACCAATATCCAGCTGCACTGATGGATGCCAAGGGGTCAGTACTCACTTATATTACGTGTCCTTAAATGAACCCAATGATAAACAGAACTTACCATCCAAGCACCAGATACTTGATTAAATAAACATTGTTTTTTTTTGTTTGTTTGTTTATTTACTGTGAGAAATCAAGCATACACAGTGAGATTTTAGCCTGTGTGATTTTTTTTGAGTGGAGCCAAGTGGCTTATACAAGTTCTCGATCATTTTTAAACATTTTTGAATACAAAAAAAAAAAAAAACAGCTGTTCACACTCACCCAATATCAGTAGTTTTGTATTACTGTTTGTTTTTAACAAAATAAAATACATTTGCTTTATATAAACTAATATAATTATACTTGTTTTCAGAGAAAATATAAATTATAGAACATATGTATATTTTTTATTAATATGTATTTATTTTACCTAGATTTGTAGACTTTTTTTCAGAGAAAATATTAATAAATATATGGAATATTGTTTTTATTTTTCCCTTCAGTTTTTAGATTTTTAGACCTGTTTTAGTAGAATATGTGCATTTTTAAATAATAATTAATTTTCCTTAGATTTTTAGACTTATGGACTTTTAGAACGTATGGAATTTTAATTAATATTTTTGTTAAACAAGAAAAAAATTGACAATGCGGTAAAAATAACTAATGTAATTCACTACATATTCATAGAATACAAGTCTTATGTCTCACATTTTTGCTTCTCAAGTAAACTTATCTTGTATGTGTTGAATTTACATTTTTATTACATCAAACAGGCTCTTCATAGTTTAAAACCTTCATAGGTTTTCAGAGATGAATGTTTATTTCACCATCAGAGATACTGTACAAGACTGCGAATCATACAATCAAAATCCTTCAACTCTACATTCACAGACAGATAGCTTTCACATCATTTCACAATCTATATCACAACTCTAAATTAAATGTACTTTTCAAGCTCGCCGAATGGCCTGGATCGCTAACGTTTCAGAGGGTCGCACATTAGTTATTAACAGAGAGAAAGAGAGAGTGAAATTGTGGACCATAGCTTTCCCATGCATTAGTTCCCTCCTCCTTCTCCACCCCTCCCTTCCCTCCCACTCACATACTCACACACTCACTCTCCCTCTCGCTACACACAGCGGTGAACACACACCCTCATCTATAATTGATGCTTGCTTTAGGCAGATGCTGCAGGGATTGGGACTAAGGCAGCTGCTTAGTTTATGGAGGAAAAAGGGAGCAAGATGGTGGAACAGGTATTTTTTCACCGTTATTCTGCTTACCAAGCGCATTACTGCATTTTTTCTCCTCCTGCCCGTCTTCCTTTTGTGCTGTGGCTGCACAGTAGAGCGGGTGGCTTGTGTATGACAGCGTTCGAGTGTGTGTGTGCGAGAGAGAGTGTGCGCTTTGAAGAAAGAGGGAGCCCCCTTCAGCAATTCTTTTTCAGGCTGCCTTATCAGCAGCTGTTTTGCTTTCTATCTCTATTTTCACACTTTTCATCGTCTCTTTATTTCTCGTTTCTCTTCAGTCCATCTCCAAGCTCCATTCGGGTCGGTCTAGGTGGCTTAACTCACAAATTTGGCAGCCACGAATATTTCAAATGAGCCGGATTCTGTCATCCACCCTGAGAGATTGAGTGAGAGAGGCAGGCGAGTGTTAGAGGCGCTGCTCTTCAAACGGTTTATTTGGCTGCGTAATAGTCAAACACTACCGCCCCAAAATGTTCCGACACATACCGCTTTAGTGCTGCTGCGCTCCACCTGGCTTTCCATCATTTTTAAGGCATTAGTGTGTGGTTGAACTCAACGCGACCGTGAGCCGCCTCTATTCGCGTGCATGCGAAATTTAGTGCGACTTCTCGCCTACGGAGCGAGGGAGGAGTAACCTCGTTGTGTGTGAAATTATATTTGCAAAGTGTTGTAAAAAGCCCTTTACTAAAACAAAGCCACTTTTTTATAGCTGCGTATGTGTTGTAAGTGTTTGCCTGGAAGCTGAGCACAGTAAAGTGATGAATCCAGCGCGCTGCCACGTAAAACATATTTCAGTCCTCCAAATGTGGTTCTCATTAGGGTGGACGCCAAAGCGTTTAGCTAAGTCTGATTGTCTGCCATTGCCTTTTTTCTCCCAGTGTTTGCCAGCAGCTAAATTACGAGGGCCTCCAAAAAATCTCTGCACGTCTATAATGACCGCAAATGTAGAGCTCCCAGCAGACCTGCACCGACAGGGGCTTCCCACACCACGGAGGCACCTCTGTCTTTTCGCTAACTTTCCTTCCGTCCTCCCCTTAACGTCTTTGACACTTGTGCATAAAGAGTTTAGCACTCCTGATCAAATGATAGTCTAATTATGGCGTGGTGTGCCCGCTCTTGAATATCAATGCGATATGCGAAGTGCTGATGGTGTTAATGGGAAACAGCGTGATGTGTGTAACATCTGCTTAAGGAACAGCAGGGATTTTTTTACAAGGTCCCGTTTACAGAGTAGCAAGTTGCAGCTTCCCTCCTGGCTCTCCTCGACACGTTTGACTCGCCAAGAATGAAAATCTTGTCATTATTTACACGTTCCAAAACTATGTGACTGATGTCTGTGGAACCCAAAAGTGAATTTTTGAAGAATATACTGGCTGGTCTTTTCAATATTTACATTTAAACATTTGCCGGATGCTTTTATCCAAAGCAATTTACATTGCACTCAAGGATTACATTTTTATTAGTTTATACACTCCTTGGGAATCAAACCCATAACCTTGGCGTTGCTAGTACTGTTTGAGCTACAGAAATTCACAATATAATGAAAGTGAATGAGAACTGGACCTGTCAAGCTTCATAAAGGATACAAAAGTACTGTATAAGTATCATAAATGTGAGATCCATATGAGTCTATATTCCTTCTATGTATGTGGTATATGCACTATATTAGTAAAATGATAACGTTGTGTGAGGAACAGACCAAAATTTACCCTGTTTTCATTGATTGTCTTCCATTCCAGTGGGGTTTTGACCATTACAACCAGATCATTGAAACAGAGGTGAAGTTTATTCAGACCGATTTGTGAACAAATTATTTAGTCCAGTTTTGCAAAGCATATCAAGTGATTCATTGAAAAGATTTGTCTCAAAAGAACTGTTTGTGATTTTAAGCAAATAAATTACATTTCGGTCTGTTCCTCACACAAAACTATCGTATCCTATTGTGTAGAAAGTCTAATGGGTTTGGAACAGCATGAGGATGAGGAAATGATGACAGATTTTAATTTTAGACTGGAATATTCCTTTAAATCACAGATAGAGCTCTGGACTTTCTCTCCTTTTATCCTACGCTTTGTACGTAGGGGGTGTTTCTGTGTAGTGTGGCATTATGGTCAGAGGAGCGAAAGTGGTGGGAGAGTGTGTTTCGCTTTGTTTTAGCATGTGCAGTTGTCCCGTGTCAGAGTGTGTTCTCGACAGGCCTGTGGGTGATGGGATCTCTCTGCCTACTTAACTACTGCTTTGGCCTGGAGAAAGAAATGTGTGTGTGTGTGTGTGTGTGTGTGTGTGTTTGAAGTGTGTCACGAAGTGTTTCCTCCTGTAAGAAGGGAAAATCACAAATTAGTTGTCTCTGTTATCTCACTTGTTTCTCCTAGACTGCAGTGAGATTAAAAAGAAAAGAAAATAGAGACTTCTTAAAAGGATAATTTACCCAAATATGAAAATTATGTCATAATTTACTCACCTTCCTGTAAGTATTTCTTTCTACTGCAGAGCAGAAGATATTTTGGGGAAAAAATATATCAGTTTTTTGTCTATAAAATGAAAGTCAGTGGGGTCTAATGTTGTTTTGAAGTATACTGACTTTCATTGTTGACAAACATTTTTCAATATATCTTCTTTTGTGTTCTGCAGAAGAAAAATGTATACAGGTTTGGAATGATATGATGGTGAGTAAATAAGGACAGAATTTTCATTTTTGGGTGAACTATCCTTTTATGTCATCTGGGTCTCAGATTTTTTTTTTTTTTTTTGGTACCTTGAAAAATCTGAGCACACTGAAACTGGCAAAGTCTTTCTTGAAGATTAATTTCTTCGAGTCAAAGATATGAATGCAAACACTTCTCATTAAATTCTCCCAAGACAGAATTGTCTGAGCTATACTATGCACATTCAATATGGCTATACCTTTATACTTGTATCTCCACTATTGGTAATTGTCAGAAACCTCTGACAGTGTTCTTACTGTTAACGAAAACTATTAAAAATAGTTTTTGTTAATTGAATTAAGCTGAAATGAAATAAAATATAAATATTAAGTGAAACTTTAAAAACATAAACAGAAATTAACTGGTAACTGAAGTAGCTGAAAAGTGCAGAAATTACTAAAAAAGGAGTAAAAAATAAGGCTAAGGAGAAATATATAAAAAACAAATATAACTAAATTATTAAAACTATTATTTTTAAAACTTAAGCTAAAATTAAAATGAACACAGAAAAGCTCATTCAAAATATGAATATATTCTATAATAGTATATATAAATAATACCAAAATGACACTGACCTCTAAGCAATAACATTTTCCAGTATGCTGTACAGAACAAAAACACTCCATCTGGTTCTACAAAACCCAGACGAATAAAGCTATCATCACCTGAAGTCTAAACAAATAGTGTCCCCATCAAATCCACACAGCTGTTTAGATGAATGTATTTTTCATGAAACGTCCTCATTATCTCTGTTTCGGTGCATCACATGACCCATGCCTGTTGTGTGTGTTTGCGTTCTTCTAATCTGCCATTGTTTATTGATAGCGAGCGCTAATTTAGCTGGCTTTTTGGTCTCTTGGGTGCGGCATGCAAAGTGGCGGTTTAGCGTTGATTCTGTGTGCGGGGTGGAGAGACGTCTCCACACATAAGTGGATAATCTGGGTGCTGGGAGGTGGATGAATTGGTCCTGATCAAATAAGAAAGCTCTTCCTGAGATAAAGATCTGATGTGTGTTGTGTATGGAATGCATTTGTCCGTGGGTGTCCCTTGTTCATTTGTTGTCGGTCCGGTGCATGCTAACACTAATTTAATTGGCCCAGCTGTATGAGTGAACTTGTGTCTGAAGCCGAGCGTGTGCTTCGCTAATGCTTTACAAACAGAGAGCACGACTGATGCGAGATGTAGCGTGTGTTATGTGGAGCTCATATAAAGACCAAAAGTATGTGGAAACCCCTTATAATGAGCATGTTTGATGCACAAAACCATGTATACAAGCATGTCTAACCTCTTGAGTCTAAATGAGAGCAAATCCCATGATGCAGTGTCAGGTGGAAAATAGGGATAAAGCCGAATAGTAACTTTAAAACGATAATGAATTCTACTGAATAATAGGGAATAAAAATATAACTTTAATACAGTTATATTTTCATGAACATATTTAAAATTATGAATCTAAAGCCCATATGACTAAACTGTAAATGTCTTGAATTAGTCTGTGCACAGTGTGATTTCAAGTTCAAATTGGATGGTGTCCTTTTGTTTTTAATTGTTTTTGTATTAACAAAAATAGCATTAAACAAAGATACTATATAATTCATGTTTTTTGCTATATGTAAATATCTATGTTAATATTTTAAACCTTGCAAGCAAGATATATGATAACATGTTTCTGTAGTTTCTGCTGCAGTAGTGATGTTTCAGAATCTGTGTTTTAGTACAAATAAAATAGTACGAACGAGAAAAAAAAATGTTAGATCTGATTTGTTATTTTCAGGATGTTCAGGAAGCTCTTTTTGGAGTCTCTTTTTTTAATGAAGAATTTTAAGACTGGCCTTTTTATAATGAATCAATTGAATCAATATGAATCAAATGATTCAGTTATTTGCTTGTGCGTATTTGTAGCTTAAAAGTAGTTATACTGTAAGTTGTCACACTCTCCTGGTTTAGCTATGTAACCTGCATAAAGGGTCAGTGAACGAATCTGAATGAATCTTTTAGGTGGATTAAAAAAGCTAAGATGAATAAAAAATTTAACATATATTTACAAATAAATAAAGCTGGCAAAAAAATAGCTATTGTAAATAGCTCTATTGTTCAAAGAGTGAATGGCTTTCAGTGTCCAGTGTTTTGAAATTAAATGCAGATATGGATGTGCTGTTCAGATGTCCACATACTTTTGGTCATTTATTGAACTATGCTAACATGGCACTAACGTTTTGCTGTTGTTCTCTGTTTTTCAGGGTAATCAAGACGCCCCAGCACCCCCAGAAACCATGGCCCAGCCTTACCCATCAGCCCAGTTCGCTCCCCCTCAGAACGGCATTCCTGCTGAGTACACGCCGTCCCACCCTCACCCAACTCCGGACTACTCGGGCCAGACCCCCGTGGCAGAGCACACGCTGAACATGTACACCCCTGCCCAGACACACAGTGAGCCCAGCGGACCAGACAACAGCGTACAGACGGTCTCCGGCACAGCCACAGTAAGCACCGATCTCTACAGTATATCTCTCTCTTTCTCACTCGCTTATATCTCTGACTCTTCTTGATGGCATTGCTCGTCACGGTTCAGGTTTTTTGGATTGTGTTGTGGATTGAGGTGCCCTCCGTGATCTGCCATCCAAGGACATCAGTGCTGTAGCCCGCCTTAATATTTCATATGTTTCAGGGCATTTCCATGAATAATTGACTATCTTTGTGTTCCCTTTCATGGGAACTTCGAACTGCGTCCTCTAGGGGTCGCTATGGGGAACGCCTCGTCGTGACCCGTGTCTGAAGCATACATTGAAAAAACACCAACTCGTTGGCCGGCGACAGCCATGACGTCACTACCGGTGCGACTATAGCATAAATAGGCGCCGGGAGCTACACATCATTCACTTCTTCGTCTGAAGCTTGCGTCCGCAGCATGGTAAGAAACCTAGAGGACGCAGTGTCTCGTTCCCTACTCAGGGAACCATGGTTACATAAGTAACCTGAGACGTTCCCTTTCATGGGAACTTCGAACTGCGTCCTCTAGGGGTCGCTATGGGGAACGCCTCGTCGTGACCCGTGTCTGAAGCATACATTGAAAAAACACCAACTCGTTGGCCGGCGACAGCCATGACGTCACTACCGGTGCGACTATAGCATAAATAGGCGCCGGGAGCTACACATCATTCACTTCTTCGTCTGAAGCTTGCGTCCGCAGCATGGTAAGAAACCTAGAGGACGCAGTGTCTCGTTCCCTACTCAGGGAACCATGGTTACATAAGTAACCTGAGACGTTCCCTTTCATGGGAACTTCGAACTGCGTCCTCTAGGGGTCGCTATGGGGAACGCCTCGTCGTGACCCGTGTCTGAAGCATACATTGAAAAAACACCAACTCGTTGGCCGGCGACAGCCATGACGTCACTACCGGTGCGACTATAGCATAAATAGGCGCCGGGAGCTACACATCATTCACTTCTTCGTCTGAAGCTTGCGTCCGCAGCATGGTAAGAAACCTAGAGGACGCAGTGTCTCGTTCCCTACTCAGGGAACCATGGTTACATAAGTAACCTGAGACGTTCCCTTTCATGGGAACTTCGAACTGCGTCCTCTAGGGGTCGCTATGGGGAACGCCTCGTCGTGACCCGTGTCTGAAGCATACATTGAAAAAACACCAACTCGTTGGCCGGCGACAGCCATGACGTCACTACCGGTGCGACTATAGCATAAATAGGCGCCGGGAGCTACACATCATTCACTTCTTCGTCTGAAGCTTGCGTCCGCAGCATGGTAAGAAACCTAGAGGACGCAGTGTCTCGTTCCCTACTCAGGGAACCATGGTTACATAAGTAACCTGAGACGTTCCCTTTCATGGGAACTTCGAACTGCGTCCTCTAGGGGTCGCTATGGGGAACGCCTCGTCGTGACCCGTGTCTGAAGCATACATTGAAAAAACACCAACTCGTTGGCCGGCGACAGCCATGACGTCACTACCGGTGCGACTATAGCATAAATAGGCGCCGGGAGCTACACATCATTCACTTCTTCGTCTGAAGCTTGCGTCCGCAGCATGGTAAGAAACCTAGAGGACGCAGTGTCTCGTTCCCTACTCAGGGAACCATGGTTACATAAGTAACCTGAGACGTTCCCTTTCATGGGAACTTCGAACTGCGTCCTCTAGGGGTCGCTATGGGGAACGCCTCGTCGTGACCCGTGTCTGAAGCATACATTGAAAAAACACCAACTCGTTGGCCGGCGACAGCCATGACGTCACTACCGGTGCGACTATAGCATAAATAGGCGCCGGGAGCTACACATCATTCACTTCTTCGTCTGAAGCTTGCGTCCGCAGCATGGTAAGAAACCTAGAGGACGCAGTGTCTCGTTCCCTACTCAGGGAACCATGGTTACATAAGTAACCTGAGACGTTCCCTTTCATGGGAACTTCGAACTGCGTCCTCTAGGGGTCGCTATGGGGAACGCCTCGTCGTGACCCGTGTCTGAAGCATACATTGAAAAAACACCAACTCGTTGGCCGGCGACAGCCATGACGTCACTACCGGTGCGACTATAGCATAAATAGGCGCCGGGAGCTACACATCATTCACTTCTTCGTCTGAAGCTTGCGTCCGCAGCATGGTAAGAAACCTAGAGGACGCAGTGTCTCGTTCCCTACTCAGGGAACCATGGTTACATAAGTAACCTGAGACGTTCCCTTTCATGGGAACTTCGAACTGCGTCCTCTAGGGGTCGCTATGGGGAACGCCTCGTCGTGACCCGTGTCTGAAGCATACATTGAAAAAACACCAACTCGTTGGCCGGCGACAGCCATGACGTCACTACCGGTGCGACTATAGCATAAATAGGCGCCGGGAGCTACACATCATTCACTTCTTCGTCTGAAGCTTGCGTCCGCAGCATGGTAAGAAACCTAGAGGACGCAGTGTCTCGTTCCCTACTCAGGGAACCATGGTTACATAAGTAACCTGAGACGTTCCCTTTCATGGGAACTTCGAACTGCGTCCTCTAGGGGTCGCTATGGGGAACGCCTCGTCGTGACCCGTGTCTGAAGCATACATTGAAAAAACACCAACTCGTTGGCCGGCGACAGCCATGACGTCACTACCGGTGCGACTATAGCATAAATAGGCGCCGGGAGCTACACATCATTCACTTCTTCGTCTGAAGCTTGCGTCCGCAGCATGGTAAGAAACCTAGAGGACGCAGTGTCTCGTTCCCTACTCAGGGAACCATGGTTACATAAGTAACCTGAGACGTTCCCTTTCATGGGAACTTCGAACTGCGTCCTCTAGGGGTCGCTATGGGGAACGCCTCGTCGTGACCCGTGTCTGAAGCATACATTGAAAAAACACCAACTCGTTGGCCGGCGACAGCCATGACGTCACTACCGGTGCGACTATAGCATAAATAGGCGCCGGGAGCTACACATCATTCACTTCTTCGTCTGAAGCTTGCGTCCGCAGCATGGTAAGAAACCTAGAGGACGCAGTGTCTCGTTCCCTACTCAGGGAACCATGGTTACATAAGTAACCTGAGACGTTCCCTTTCATGGGAACTTCGAACTGCGTCCTCTAGGGGTCGCTATGGGGAACGCCTCGTCGTGACCCGTGTCTGAAGCATACATTGAAAAAACACCAACTCGTTGGCCGGCGACAGCCATGACGTCACTACCGGTGCGACTATAGCATAAATAGGCGCCGGGAGCTACACATCATTCACTTCTTCGTCTGAAGCTTGCGTCCGCAGCATGGTAAGAAACCTAGAGGACGCAGTGTCTCGTTCCCTACTCAGGGAACCATGGTTACATAAGTAACCTGAGACGTTCCCTTTCATGGGAACTTCGAACTGCGTCCTCTAGGGGTCGCTATGGGGAACGCCTCGTCGTGACCCGTGTCTGAAGCATACATTGAAAAAACACCAACTCGTTGGCCGGCGACAGCCATGACGTCACTACCGGTGCGACTATAGCATAAATAGGCGCCGGGAGCTACACATCATTCACTTCTTCGTCTGAAGCTTGCGTCCGCAGCATGGTAAGAAACCTAGAGGACGCAGTGTCTCGTTCCCTACTCAGGGAACCATGGTTACATAAGTAACCTGAGACGTTCCCTTTCATGGGAACTTCGAACTGCGTCCTCTAGGGGTCGCTATGGGGAACGCCTCGTCGTGACCCGTGTCTGAAGCATACATTGAAAAAACACCAACTCGTTGGCCGGCGACAGCCATGACGTCACTACCGGTGCGACTATAGCATAAATAGGCGCCGGGAGCTACACATCATTCACTTCTTCGTCTGAAGCTTGCGTCCGCAGCATGGTAAGAAACCTAGAGGACGCAGTGTCTCGTTCCCTACTCAGGGAACCATGGTTACATAAGTAACCTGAGACGTTCCCTTTCATGGGAACTTCGAACTGCGTCCTCTAGGGGTCGCTATGGGGAACGCCTCGTCGTGACCCGTGTCTGAAGCATACATTGAAAAAACACCAACTCGTTGGCCGGCGACAGCCATGACGTCACTACCGGTGCGACTATAGCATAAATAGGCGCCGGGAGCTACACATCATTCACTTCTTCGTCTGAAGCTTGCGTCCGCAGCATGGTAAGAAACCTAGAGGACGCAGTGTCTCGTTCCCTACTCAGGGAACCATGGTTACATAAGTAACCTGAGACGTTATTTCACCAACTCAGAGTACAAAGTGCTCTCGCTAAATTTAGTTTGGTGAGGTTTTTACTCTAGGTTTTAAAAATAATTTCAAGAGCATTTTCTGTCCCCAAATGGTAAGATTTAGTGTTATTCTGCATGGTAACAGAGAATCAAGAATGTGGTTTATTAGTTGTTAGTTTATTAGTTCTCCCAAAAATCTAATGTAATTATTTTCTCACCTTCATGTCCTGATTGATTTAGTATTTTATATTAAAGGCATAAGAAAATGTAAAATGATATAATTTATATATATATCTTTTTTTTTTTTTTTTTTACTATCTGTAACAATCAGATGACAGCTGGGATGAGCCTGGGGGCTTCTTGCCCCATGGTAAAGGGGCAGTATGGCCCATTTTCATGATTGTCATTTCTTTGAATTGTGCAATATAAGCTAAATTAGCAAATATTTGCATTTATTTCACTTAATTTTATCTGAGAAAAATACATCAGCACCCTGTAAATGCTAAAGTTCTCTGTAAATGTAATACAATTTGACAGACAGTAAATCCGTACTGTTCATCCCCACGTGTGAACTTCATTTATGATTTTTGGAGCTTAACAAATGCAGGGATTAAAGTTCCGTCGCTATGACTGATTTCCGTCAGTTCATAAAGACAGTCACTTGCTTCATTCCTGAATGATTCAGCCGTTCGAAAGAATCAATTGAATGAATGATTCAGTGATAAAATCAGTGACTTGCCGCCACCTGCTGGCGGATTTAGTTTCATTTTTAGCGTATTGTCAAATTAAAAAATTTATGTTTATAATCTTTTTAAAATTTTTATTTAAAACATAGAATAAGACAAATAAGTTACCAATCATATGAAATTAGTATTAATAAATTAATTTGTACTACAGAGGTGGCACAGAAGAACACAAAAGTGGCTTGTAGGTACATTTTCAGACGTTTAATGAGGCTCAGAGGTGGCATGAGTGCAATTAAATTCATAAATTCATGTGGAGATTAATGTTTTAAATATAAAATTTTGAATACAGAAATATGATTCAAATAACTGAAATTATACGCTAAAAATTAAACTAAATCCGCCAGCAGGTGGCGGCAAGTCACTGATTTTATCACTGAATCATTCATTCAATTGATTCTTTCGAACGGCTGAATCATTCAGGAATGAAGCAAGTGACTGTCTTCATGAACTGACGGAAATCCGTCATAGCGACGGAACTTTAATCCCTGCAAATGTGGTCACTATGTTGTACGGCACAAGCTTTTGTGCTGCGTTGGAAAAAAAATAACAGAATGCAGGTTTGGAGCTATGTGAGGGTGAGAAAATAGTAAAATAAGTTTAATTGAGGGTGAACCATTCCTTAGAAAGTGCAAAATTTTACTCATTTTAACTCCTGATGTATCCCGACTATTTGTTCAACAGACAGAATGTTTAAACCGTTTCACTGATTTGAAGGAAAATGTGAGCTTTCTTTCGAACAGCGGCCAGACTTTCATTGCCTATCCTACCTTAGTGTTCAAATTTCTTTTTTAGTGCCAGAGCAGAAGGGAACAAAACCACATCTGGAAAAGCCATTATTTTCCCCCCTGCCTCTCTCCTTCTCCCTCTGACTCTCTCGCTCTCTCTATCACTTTCCTAGACGAGTGTTATGGAGAGAAAGCAAAACTTTACAGACATCCAAAGCTATGACCTCATCTGGCTAGAGCTGTTTTTAGATCCAAGTCATTCCTCACAACCGATCCTTCATCTGCAAACAAAAGAGGCCTAGACTGTGATACTTCCCCTGTTCGCATCTTTTCTTTGTTTGTTGGAGTAGGTGATAACCAATCAGCCCCCAGAGGGATGTTTTTTATACAGTAATAGATGGTTTTCATCGCTGTTTTGATAGAGGACCGTGGATTCCCGCCATATTCTCAGTGGTCAGTTTGTATGAGAGCTTGTGGATTTCTGAAATGTTCATTTCGAATGTGAACAAATACAAACTTATTGTAAAGTGTTACTAAAATAATATATTATAGGTTGCTTGTTGAAAGTAAATGCTGTTCCATATGCTTTTCAGAAATACACTAAGTTTCGTTAGAAGTCAGTAACATTTTTTTTTAAAGAAATTGGTTTCCACAAAAATATTATGCAGCACAACCTTTTTAACATTTGATAATAATAGGAACATTTAAATTATAGTAATATTTCACATCATTAATAATGTTTACTGAATTTTTGATAAAGGACTGCAGTCTTGGTGAGCATAGCGTTTTCAAAAGCATTAAAAAGTCTTGCAGACCCCAAACTTTTGAACAGTTACATAAGTTCACATTTGTTTAGAATTAACAATGAACAATATTTTATTTATAAATTAACATTATCTTAAATGGATTAATGCTGTAAAGAAATGTTCCTTGTTATTTCATGCCTACTGTAGAAGCTAATGAATAAATTGAAACGAAATGTTATCAATGTGTTAGTATATTTATCTTAACATACTTTTCATTAACCAAGTAATATCTGCATCTAAGTTTGTAATATTTTTTTTAATTGCTTAAAAAATAACCACAATAATGCAGCAGAAATCATTTTGAATTATTGTCTGCTACCAACAGTTTTGTTATTATTAATTGTCACCTTCTTTTCAGGACATTAGTCATCAAATTCTCAGTAAACACCACGGGTGTAATGATGGTCACAGATGCAGGGGTGGACCTTTAATTTAACTGACCTGAGTGGTTGTTAAATCCGGCCCACTCACAGATCATTCCGAGTTCATGTAGTTTCAGATGATACAGAAATCGGTGATGTCCAAGTGGGTGAATTGTATACTCTGTAATTAGCCCGTCCATTGCCGCCAGCTTGACCCATTCAGGCCGGTTTGTGGGCAGTGTGTGAGCATGATAGCCAGGCATTATATCATTGACTGTAATCAGCCAATCATAGTGACACAGAGGTACTGCTTCCTCTCAAATGACCTTTTGCCTGTAGGTGTCACTGTTGGCTAGTGTTGCTTCAGACGGATGAATGATTTATTTGATCTCATATTTAAAAAATATTTTCTCATCCAAATGTTTTCTAAAAAGGACGTTTCACCAACGGTGTTTGACTAATCTGTGTAGATGTCAGCTCAGTGTGACGGCTTGCTGCTCTGACTCCTGACGCTCTTCATTGGCCCACTTCCCCCATGTGTTCCCGAGAGAAACGGCCCCGGCGTGCTCATCCTCATCCAGCCAGAGTGAGAGCTGCCATTCCTTAAGGGAGGACACGTGTGGAACGGGTCATACCCGGACATCTTGCAGAACAGCCCCTTCTCAGCCCCTCTGGTGTAGCTTTTGAGGGTCGACGGAGGGTTATGGCCTCACAGTTGATGGTGGACTTTGACTTAGACAGTTACTGCGTTTCATCCCAGTAATGTTGCTGTGCTGAAAATAGCAACATCGCCGATGTACTTTATTTGTCTTTTTTGCCTCCGTGGTTTACTGAGTGCAGGAAACCCTCAGTGTTGTACCTCTGCACTATTGTGAGGTTGTTTGTGCAAGAGAACATCTTCACAAATGAGCTCTGAAGCACTGAACACTGTGGCTGCCGTTTGTTTATCTTCCACAAATGCTTGGTTTTTGTTTTCCTGCTCACGTAAAATCAACAATGCAGCAAAATATGCGTTTGTTATAATGAACGACTATTAATGAATCTTTTGATACCAAAAAAGATTAACTGGAAGCCTTTTTTGTGTTTGTTGTTGTTTTTCCCTCCATGTTGGAGTCCTCTGCCAGTGAGAAGAATGCGGCACAGATGGCACGCTATGTAAACTGTCAGCCGTATGCATGCTATACACACACACACCCACACACACACACACACACACACACACAGACGCTGTATTTTTACCTGGCACACATCCCAGAATTGATCCAAGAAAGGAATGAAAAATATTCTTCTATTTTTAGCTAGGTTAACTAGGTAGCTGGCCATATTCCTATGTATATGCATAAAATGTATAGGGGAATAAAATGTGCATATAAATGTGCATATTTTTCCCTATATATAAAACCAGTATATAACCAGTAAAATATTTTCCTTTTGAAGGATTTTTTCCAGTGTGGGGAATAATTGCATCAGCCATTGATTCATGGGGGAGTTTTTGTTTAATTATGTGTTTGAAAGGAGCATGAGGGGCATGAAGAAAATTGCATTAGCCTACTAAATATACATTATGTAAAACTATACATACAATTTGTATTAATTAATTTATTTATTTATTTATTTGTGTGTATGTGTGTGCTTGTTTTGACTTGACTTAATTGTGAAACACTTTGGCAACCTACAGGTGAGGACATTTGACTGGTCCTCACTAGTTAAAAAGGCTATTGTTAAAACCAGCCAAAAGATGTTTTTGATTTAAATCTAGTGTTTTGCACATGTTTCTGTGATGGGTAAGTTTAGGGGTAGGGGTTGGGTTAGGTCATAAAATCAATGGTAGGCTATGCAATGTCCTCACTAAGATAGCGAAACAAACTTGTGTGTGTGTATACTAGCGATTAACTCCTGGCTGAAATGGATGTGTCAGTGCGCACCAGCAGGTGTGCGATCTCCAAATCCAGTGCAAGCTTATGCGGATGATGTGGAAATATCGTCACGAGATGAGAGTGTAATTCATAATATGCTTCTTCGTACAGATGACTTCATAAGGTGGTCTGGTTTACCATACATACAAAGTGTGCTGCGTTTTATGAAAGACGGAGTGGAGGAAATAGATGGTATAGGTCAAAGTCTGACAAACCCCCGGTCTTTGCATTAGCACATAAACCTATCCGTCTATATGAACGTCATGAAATCTATCCTTATCTGGGGCATAAATTCAACGTTAGCGGTGACTGGGAGAAACAGGTTACAGAGCTGTGTCATGAATTTACCCGAAGACTTGCACTGATTGACTCTTCCCCTCTCCCCATAATGATGAAGATCGAGGCTATCAGATTGATTGCAACAGCTAAAATTCAACATCTATTTATGAATGTGCATATTCCGCAATGCACACTTTCAACACTGAACGATGAAATGGTAAAGCTAGTGAGAAAATGGCTCTGCCTCAATAGCCATACAACCCGAGATATTATTTTCCAGTCGCGCCGAGACGGAGGTCTCGGTGTCCCAAACATTGAATGGATTTATACTGCCTCCAGAATAGGTCATCTTCTTAATATGCTGAATAACGACGATACATCTGTCAGAGAGTTGGCACGTGAGTCACTTTTTCTACATCTACAGCGGCGCAAAATACCGTCTGCTTCGTGCAACGAGCCCCAGTTTCTTGGAATTAAAACCGAATGGAAAATTGCACATCAAAACAGCCGGATTTGGAGTACGCTCTGATTGGCTGGATTTAAATTATCTTTGCCAGCGTACAGGACTGCAGCTCTCTTGGCAAGGACCTGACGGAGCGGTAGCGGCTCTTAATGAGAACATAATAACAGACCCGCATATCTCTACTCTAGCGGTACTCAACACCGAAAGTACACCTTGTCAACTATCGACTAATAATGTAAGAGCCTCACTTCTTCAACTAAAAAAAACCCAAAATGCCCAGCACTGGATGGGCTTGAAACTACAGGGAAAATTAGCACTTCTCCAATCGGCTGACCACTCAGTATCCCACTCTGTTTTGACAAACTTTTCAATCTCAGAGGATATTCTAATTTTTATGATTAAAGCACGACTACAATGTCTTCCAACTATGTACAATCTGTCAATATGGTACCCGTCAAATTACAACTCCTACTGTCTGTTACATCAAAATCAACAGGAAAATGAAACGGTTGCCCACATCTTAAATGGATGTTGTTGTTACAAAGGACTGTATGTGTCCAGACACGATCGCCTGGTTGATTTGATTGTAAAGGACTTGAAAACAATACATAAAGACAGAAAGTTTTACCAGCATACTAATGTTGAATTGAATTGGTTTTATGACAACACATTTGACAGTGACTATTTTAAAAGCATTCCAAACACTCCTGACATTGTGATTGTAAACAAGGCTTTGAACTCTGTATTTGTCATTGAGGTTGGCTGTTGTTTTGATCTGTATTTTGATACCTGCTATCTTTCCAAACTGCTGAAATATCAGCCATTGGTTGAAGCCAACCCTAGTATTTGGAATTTTAGGTCATGTGCACAAGAATGTGATTAAAGGACTGCAGTTGAGTGGATTGCAAAAAAAGAAAGCAAAAAAACTCGCAAAATTTTGTTCAGTTTCAGCCACTATAGGGAGTATGCAAATATGGAAACTAAGATGTTTTGTCTATCCTTGAGTGCTGAATGTTATAAATATAAGGACTTGTGAATGTATATGTTAGCCAAGTGTACCTGTCATCTTGCAAACTGACTTCCCAAGGTATTTGGATTCCGTTTTTGTTGCTTGTCTTGTGGATCCAAATAAAACATGTTATGTGGATCCACATAACATAGGTAAACATAAACTCACTCCTGTATCAATGACGGCTAATGCAATTATTCCACATTCCCCACACTGGAAAAATTCCTTGAAAAAAGGAAATATTTTACTGCCACTTTACGCTCCAAGTCCTCACTGTTCTTTGTTAGGTTATCTTTTTCTGTCCAGCGCTGCCATATGTGTGTCCGTGTGGGCTCTTACACTCCAGCGGCTGTGTGTTTTTGTGTGTGTGTGTGTGCTCAGAGCACACACCGGCAGCCCTGTCACTGTTTGCCGTTTAGCACTCTGTGTGAGATCAATGAATGGTAAACACTCACAACTCTGTGAGTCCCCAATCAGTAACTGAGTAGGTTCCCCAGACTGATCCGCTGTCCTACCTCACATCCATGTCCTTATCACTCCATCTTTCCCTTACCCTTCCTTCCTACAGGGAGCAACCAGGGTGCGAACTACGGGGGAGCTAGGGGGAGCTCGGCTCCCCTTAATAAGACATGGGCTCCCCTGAAAACGTGATTTGTGAAATTTTGGGGGGTCTCAAAAAATATTGACAATGTGTTATTTTAACGTGCAATTTCAGTTTTGTGTAATGTGATCATCGTGGATTATTATGTGTAAAGTATAGTTCGAACACTGGGAGCAACACAATCTCTGGCTCCCTGGAAATGGCCACAGAGGACTCTTTCTTTTTTTTGGAATCGATCACAATTTCTCACGATTGTTTGAATTATGAAAGCAGGATTTAAAGGCGAGTTTGATGACTAGATATTTCAGCATGCACTGTGAATGCGATCCAAAATGCGTTCCGCTTCTGCCGCCAGCCTCTATTTTAGTCCTATAGATTTATTCCTTTTCCCCCGTCTCATCCCATCACCCTGAGATCAGTCACCGTGGCCTCCGGCTCCCCACGGCAACCAGAAAGGGGAGAAATCGATTAATTGATTTCGGAATCAATTAATTGAGTCATTAAGGCAGCCATATGCACAGAGCATGAAATTAGATCTTTAAAACGGCACATATGGCCGCCAACCACGCCGTGCCTCAACCTAAAGACCCGCTGCATTCCTTCCTATACTTTTATTGAAAGAGCAGTAAATGGAAAAGCATATTTCCAATTATAACACCCCTGGTGTCTCTTCTGCAGAGGCCCGCTTGCCTCACGACGCCATTAAACAGAGCCTCCCGCAATAGGAAAAGTGCAATTTTGTTAAAGCAATAAAGATGGCACACATCTTGTCAGTTTTACATTGGATGGTTTACTACACTGCTTTAGCGTTTTATCTTCCGTTTTTCTTTGTTCTCTGCCTTGAGGAGTGGGTGTTCTTTTGTTTATGACTTGTAATAACACAAGACAGATTTCTTTCCCCCTTCCACTTCTGCAGCCTTTCATGTATTGAAAGACTAGTATTTTTCAAGAGCTCTATCTCATGTTTTCCCCCCACCCTTGCGTTTCAGTCGGGTGAGTATATCTTGCCGCCTGTAAAAACATTATGATGACACAATATTCATATTTACAGTCCCAGCAAGCCGTTCTTTATTCTTCATTTGAGCTTTGCTTTTTTGACTCTTTTTGAGCTGCTTTTGTCAGAGTTGCCCTGAGCACCGCCTGATTTAAATAACAATGCCACACACGCACAGACACACGGTCCGTTCCATTGCCAGTAATTCCAGTGAAGCTTGTTTTAACAGTCCTGAGCATCTGTAATGTCAGAAAGGCAGTTGTTACACTGGGACTCAGTCATTCTTTTGTTCCAAACAATATGATTTCCAGAGCGTTTGAAGCATGACAGGACAGCTGCAGCAAGCAGAAAGTTTAAAAAATATCTCTGGGCATAACTGCAGGCTTGAGGCAGAGCCTCCGCTCCCCTTTCTCAAGCGGCACAAAGTAAAATAAATGCACATAAATTCACATACATGTACACATGCTCATGTTAACACACATAATGGGTGAATTACATTCAAGTGAGCACCACTACGGCCTCACTTCAAAGGGTAGAACACTTAAAGTCAAGTTTGGTGTAGTGAAAATGCACATTTATGAGAGCAGAATCATTCATTGTGAATGAATCATTCTTTTGAACTAGATCTTTTTAATGAATAAATTGATTCAGTTCACAAAATTGACCGGAATGATTAATTCATGAATTCTTGAATGATTCACGTCTCGAGTTCAACTTACTGATTCACATCTGGTTAACATCTCACTGAAGGAGAATATTATACAATATTATATTGTAATTATTATAAAGTAAATAATAATGTAAGTATAATAATATTGTTGAATAACAGCTTACATTTTTATTTGTTCATATGACTTCAAAAGACTTTGAAATGTTCACTGCCATTCAAAAGTTTGGAGTCAGGAAATTAAGAAATTAACACTTTCAGCAAGGGCTCATTAAATTGATTAAAAGTAAAGACTTTGTTACAAAAACAAAAGTATTTCAATTATTTTTTTGGTATAATTTAATCAAAGAATCCTTTAAAAATATTTTACATGAAAATAGCATCTGTTTTCAACATTGATAATAAGAAAAATGTTTCTTAAGCGCCAGATCCACATATTAGAATGATTTCTGAAGGATCATGTGACACTGAAGACTGGCGTAATGATGCTGAAAATTCAGCTTTACCATCAGAGGAATAAATTACATTTTAAAACATATTAAAATAGAAAACGTCTCGGTTACGTATGTAACCCTCGTTCCCTGAAGGAGGGAACAGAGACGTCACATCGGTGACCGACGAATTGGGATCTCGCTTAGAGATAAATTAGCTAAATGAGCCAATGCACATTGGCATGCGATGATTGCATCCAAAATCATCTCCCAAAAAGGTTGCGGGTTCGAGTCTCGTACCGGCAGGGATTGTAGGTGGGGGGAGTGAATGTACAGCGCTCTCTCCCACCTTCAATACCACAACTGAGGTGCCCTTGAGCAAGGCACCGAACCCCCAACTGCTCCCCGGGCGCCGCAGCAAAAAAAAGCCTGGCGCCGGATGCTCCGCCACGTCTGGCTGCCGAGGGGATGGAGGAGCTAGACAGGGTCTACAGTACGGACACTCTGGAGCAGTTTTAGCAAGCCAACACTAAACCGGGTCCTCTCAGTGCTTCTACCCGTTTGAGGTGAGAACACAGGAGGATACCGGCTCCACACGAAGGCTATAGAATCTAGCGAACGTGTTGGGGGTCGCCCAGCCCGCAGCTCAACAAATATCTCTCAGCGAGGCGCCACGAGCCAGTGCCCAGGAGGATGCAACACTTCTAGTAGAGTGAGCTCGCAACCTGAGCGGGCAGGGCACACCCTGCGCCTGATAAGCAAGGGTGATGGCATCCACAATCCAGAGGGCCATCTTCTGTTTAGAGACGGCCTTCCCCTTCTGCCGGCCTCCGTAACAAACAAAGAGCTGGTCTGAGGAAGGAAAGCACGACCCTGATCGGGCATTTCCGGGGGTCTTCTCGGTGAGAAGAACACCGCTCGACAAACAGGTTCCAATTCAAGGCGTAAGCATGTCTCGTAGATGGTGCTCTCACCAAAGTGATGGTGTCAACTACCTCCTGGGGTAGGTCACCTAGAACCTCCGCGTGCCATCCAGGGACCAGACATGAGGTTTCCAGAGGTCTGGACGCGGGTGCCACAGGGTGCCCCGTCTCTGAGTCAGTAGATCCTTCCTCAGAGTAATCTGCCAGGGAGGGGCTGTCACGAGGAGCATTAGTTCTGGGAACCAGGTCCGAGTGGGCCAATAAGGCGCCACGAGCAGCTCCTGCTCCTCGTCCTCCCTGATCTTGCACAGTGTCTGGGGGTCCAAATACCTTGCACAGCTCACTGGGGAAGCCGAAGGGCAGGACCTTGTACTGATATGCATGTCCTTCGAACGCAAACCGCAGAAATGGTCTGTGGCGCGAAAGGATCGACACATAAAAGTATGCATCCTTCAGGTCAACTGCTGCAAACCAATATCGGGGACGGATGCACCCGAAGATGCATTTCTGCGTCAACATCTTGAACGGTAACCGGTGAAGGGGCTGTAAAACCCCGTCTTCATATTGGCTGGAGGGACCGGCTCCATCGCGTCCTTCGCCAGTAGGACTGCGATCTCCGCACGCAAGACAGGAGCATCGGCCGCCTTCACTGCCATGAAGCGGATGGCACTGAACTTGGGGGGACGCCGGGCGAACTGAATCGCATAGC
>NW_015629044.1:696503-708519 GCF_001515625.1 Sinocyclocheilus rhinocerous
AGGGTGCGTGAGTAGGGCCTTTGTTGACGCTCTCGAACCGCCCGCTGCTGCCTGCTGGTGACGGAGGAGGATGAGTGTGGTCCGGTGTTGGTCCATCCGCAACTCTCCGTGCCCTCCTGGGACCCAGAGATAGAGAAAACTGCTCTTTTGTCAAGAATTTGGGTGCCATCGACCATGAGGCCGACGGCAGGGGAAAATGAAACAAAAGATTCTCCACCCGGCCCTCCTCCGGGGGAGGGAGTGGTGAGTTCACCATCTCCCGAAGAGCAGATCCCTCCATCTAAGCACCGTCGGTCAGACCAGACGAATGCCTACAGGCCCGGGAGGGGAACGACGGGTTTCCCCGCCAGGAGGAGGCGGTCTTAGGACACAACTGCATCGCTACCGACCGCCAGACCGCCCGTGCTACTGCCCGAAGTAGTCCACACCTGGCTGCCGCCAGGATGAACACTAGATCGCAGCAGAGGCAACAGAGCTCCGCCCCCCTGGAGAGAAACGGAGCCTGGCCCGCAGCTCCGAGATGGTCATCTTCCCGCAATGGGAACATGACTCATCCGCGAACGCCACCTCAGCGTGTTTAATGCCCAGACACGTGAGGCAGCGATCGTGACCATCACCCGGCGCCAGGTAACGACCGCATCCAGAAACGCACGAGTGAAACGGCATCTTTAAAAAGACGATCCGTCATCTTTACAAAGACGCACCCATGTAAGCTCTTTTAGAGAAAAGGGCTCTTTCAGGGAAATGCTCTTTTACGTGCTGAGACGCACAAGGGAGATAGCCGCTTGCAGCACGACAGGGGGTAGTGCAGCCTGAAATGCGCAACCCACTCGACACAGGAACGACCACCGCTGAAGCGCCGTCCGCCAACACAAAAAGGTCCCGAGAGCGCCCTAGACTCGTCACACACTAAGCAGTTTGGTAGGAACGGAACGATGTTGCCGCTCGCCTCCGAAGCGAAAAGCTGGTATGCGTTGCAATGGCTGCCTTTTTATGCTCACGCTGTGATCAGCGGCAGCTGGATGCAGTCATCGCATGCCAATGTGCATTGGCTCGTTTAGTTTACACTCGAAGTGGATTGGTCTCTCTAAGCGAGATCCCAATTCGTCGGTCACCGACGTGACGTCGAGAGTGACCTACTGAAAGGGAACTGATATTTTATAGTGTAATAATATTTCATAATAGTACTGTTTTTACTATATTTTTTATCAAACAGTTTAAGTTTTGTTGAGCATAAGAGACTTCTTTAAAAACTCTTTTTAAGGATGCTTCATTAAAAGCTTGATTATTCAAAAATTTGTATGTTTGTATGAAAGTATGTGTAACACAGTTCGTAGTCACGGGAAGAAGGAGGCGGGAACCGGCGAACATTTAAACAAAACTTTAATAATAAAATAAACACAAAATAGCGCAATAGCCCCTCGCGGACGACTGTCGCACACAAACAGAACCAAAACACAAAATAAAATCCAGGCCTGGTCCTCTCTCGTCTTTCACTGTTGTAGCTCCTCCTTTTATCCTTCCGGAGCTCCTCCGTGGGACTCGAGACCGGTGAGTGGCGCAGGTGTCGAGCATTAGCATTTACTCCACCGGCCTCGCTCCGTTCCCACGGCTCTCGGCCCCGCCCCTCTCGTCACAGTATGGTTTGGAACAACATGAGAGTAAACGATGGCAGAATTGTAATTTTTGGTTGAGCTGTCTTTTTAAGGGCACAAAAATACCATTTGGAAGTCGCCCACTGACACACAAATGTACACATGGGAGAAAAATAGAAAGCAAAGTCTCCCGCTGAAATACTCTCTCTAGCTAAGTCATACAAATAAATTCAGACAGAGAAACACACACACACACTCAGGGCTAGGCCGCTTTCTCTCCCAGGCAGCAGTCCAGACTGAGAGGCATATAGTCGAAGGGAGCAGCCAGCAGTCATGCGTGGCCAGAGAGAGCGAGAGAAAGCAAGATATAGTGAAGCAGCCATGCCATATTTCACCCACGGCCCCAACCCCGGCACACACCACATTACAAACCACCCCTCTAACGTGCGTTTGCGTGTGTGCGTGCTCTACATATGTTTTTCGTGTCTGCCTGAGAAAGGGTTGCTGGAACAGGTGGTAAAAGTTTTCACCAGTTCTATTGCTAAAACAAGGCTTTGAGTCTGGCACCCCGGGAACACCTGGAGGTGCAGGCACGCCAGACTGTACCTCCTGACTGCAGCGCTGCGATAGTCCAAGTCGAAAAACACATCAGTGGTGCGGTCAACACCTGTGTGCAAAGACAGCTAGTTTTCTGAAACCGAAAGGCACATCTTCGCTTGAGTTTGTTTGCAGTTGGCGCATCAAACTTTGCCAGACTTGCTGACTGATATTCCCTGATTTCTTTTCCTTTTTCCCCACAGCAGACAGACGATTCAGCACAGACAGACAGCCAACAGCAAACACAGTCATCTGAAAACACAGAAAACAAAACGCAGCCCAAGAGGCTCCACGTCTCCAACATCCCCTTCAGGTTCAGAGATCCAGACCTCAGGCAAATGTTTGGTGTAAGTACCTGTTCTTTCTCTTTCTCTCTCTTACATTCTCTTACTTACTTACTTACAGCAGACAGTGAGCATGCGTGGTGTAGCTAATGTCTGAGGCGTGTGCTAACGCACTGTTCTCCTACTTGTCGGATGGGATTTGAAGCTTGGGTACGATCTGTGATCTGGGTTAATTACAGTCTTTAAGGGTGTACTCACACTAGGTGATCTGAACCGTTTGACCCCCAAAGTCTGGTTTGTTTGAGTAGTGTGATTGCTCCGAACTGAGCCCGAGCGTGGTTTGCTGAACTGTGCCCTGGCCCACTTGGAGAGGTGGGCTCAGGCACGGTTTGATTGGGCTCGGGGGCGCGGTACGCATGCTGTGTGATCGCTAACAGCACCAGAGCACAGAACAACAACTATTTTTGTGTGTGCTACTGTCATCATTATGACAACAAACATCTTCTATTGTTACTTGGATAGTACACTTTCAATTATTTTGAGTATATTTAGGTTTATATAACGGAAATGGTTCTCACGTTATTGATGAACAGTGGCAAGTAACGCTGCAAATTCCTCCATCAGCATCATCTGCTTCCGTAATAACATTCTAATACTTGCAGCACAATTGAAACAATGAAAATCCCTGGGCTACATAAGTAATAAATCCATTAGACAGCCTATTAGCGAAAGCGCTTTTCTTCCTGTTTTCTTCAAATCAAAAAGTTGCATCGTAATGACGTAAGCATGCTCCGGCCCAGAACTTTAAGTGCAATGTGAGTGCAGGCCAGCGGGGGAGTGGGGAGGGGAGAGAATCGCACTCGGGCTCGGTACAAAGCAACCATGCCTAGTGTGCCTATATATACTGTATATATGTATGTATTTATATTTTTTTTTTAAAGAAACAAACAAAGAAATACTAATATTCCTCTGTAGCACAGTATATGACAGTAAACAAAAAAGTACATTGCTGTTATCAAAATAAATTCTGTTAAACAATCCTGAGAAAATGATCACTGTTTCCCCAAATATGTATAAGCAGTATAAGCAGCACAACCATTTTCAACTGTGATTATAATTTTTTTTTTAATTACTTGAACAGCAAATCAGCATATTAGAATGATTTCTGAAGGATCATGTGACACTGAAGTCTGACGTAATGATGCTGAAAATTCAGCTTTGCCAACACAGGAATAAATGACATTTTAAAATATTTTAAAATACAGTTATTTTTGTAGATATCGACAGTTATAGGCTTTATAGTTATTTTTATATATTTCACAATATCACAAATGTACTGTATTAAATTATTACTGTACAAATTTACTGTATTTAATTAAATACAATTTTGGTAAGCAAAAGAAATGTCTTTCAAAAAAAATCTTAGCATCCTCAAACATTTGAATGGTGGTTTTGTATATATAAAATGATTTATTAAAATGATTTTATCATTTATTAAGTGGAAAATCAAAATGAACTTTAGACAATTCAGTTTAAATGAATTTTTGTGAAACCTTTATATCTGTTAAAGCTCTATTTTTGACCGAAGGATTTGTTTTTCAGTATAAAAAGAAATGGCTTAATGGCTTAGAAGGGTGAATAATTGGTGATTTTTAGATTAACTAAAACATTTAAAACACGTATCTTAATCCAGCTTGAACTGAAGTGTGTTTTACATGTAAAATCAAATTTAGACAATGTCTCATCTGTGTTATGTTCTCTTTCCAGCAATTTGGTAAAATCTTAGATGTTGAAATCATATTTAATGAACGAGGATCAAAGGTACGTTTGTGGCTCACTTCCTTTGCATGCTCTCATTCTTGACCAATCAGAACAGTCCAGTGAGTTTAGAGGCATAAATGGACATCATGCTTATTTAAAAAGACAAAATATCCAGTAATGAATTAGTACCTGTATTGTACAGAATAAATGCTTGTTGTAGTCATGTTAACGTATGTAATGCAATCTCATATCAGCTGCTGTGCTAGAGTTATTAGTGCCCTGTTGTTCAGTGGAGTGTGTGGAAATGTGTTTGGCACTTGTCTTTGTTCTGTTATGGTGTCAAATGAAGAACATTCTCCACTGAGCTCCGTAATTGACAGCGTTATTCAGTGACACTTAGCATCATTCCTGAGCACAAACAATTCTCTTTATTGAAATATGAATTATGTTCTTCTGTTCCAGCTGGGGGAGATAATGATGCATGTTAACAAGTTCTGTAGTTCACAATCCTTTATCATTTGTCTTATTTCTTTTGTAATGATTTTTCTTTATGTTGCATTATACAGTGTTAAATGCCAGCATTTATTTTATTCCACTTTTTTCAAATAGATTTCGTTTAAGACTTGTTATTAAAGGTATATCCCTTTGTTTGTTTTTTGTTTTTCTCTCTTTTTTAATTTCATTTATGTGACTTTACGCTTTTAGATGTGCTATTTCATTACATTTCTCCATAGAGGTTCTAACAGAACCCGTAAATTATGGTTAATCTCAATGCTTTACATGGTGCAGGAGAAAAGAGGAAGAGAAAGAGAGAGGGGTAAATGCAGCAGCAGCTGTTTTTGTGTGTGAGAATGGCAGAGGTAGAGCCACAGTGGATTTCTTGGGTGTATGACTGAATTAATAATGTGCATGTTGTTCTCCCCCCTCCCCTCTCCCACCTGCATGCAGGGTTTTGGTTTCGTAACTTTCGAAAATAGTGCCGATGCGGACAGGGCCAGAGAGAAATTACACGGCACGGTGGTAGAAGGTCGTAAAATAGAGGTGCATGTAACAAATATTTCCTTTCTCAATAGTTTTTTTTGTTTGTTTGTTTTGTTATTTTTTGTTTGTTTGTTTGTTTGTTGTTGTCGTTCTTGTTGTTATTCTTGATTCTGTTTTGTGTGTGCCTCACTCTCATCTCACTATTTTAGATGCATCACTCGTCTTTTCCTGTGTGTGCTCCTCTCTCTGTCTCTCTTTCCCTCCCTCCCTCCCCACATTGTATCCCTAATGCGTTTCAGTTATTCTAAGATCTCAAATCAGATATAATACGGTGCTCGCTGTTATCTAATTGGTTTGCTTCTTTTGGCATTCACTTGTGTTTATTTGGTTATTTTCTGTTCTTTTTTTTTTTTTGCCATATTTTGGCTATAACGGGTGCAGTAAGTCATCAGGCAGAGTGCAAACAGCATTTGTGTGGTGATAGCCAGAGGCCTTATTGCAAAGTTGACGAGGGATCTGCGCTTAAAGCGGCCCGAAGCCGGCAGCGCTTGTTAATTGGCCTGAAGACGCTGCTATTAGACGGAGCTGCTCTCAAACACGAGCCTTTTAAATCTACAGCTCAAATTACACTTACTTTACAGTCTAGAACAGTCACTGAAGGTGAAATAGCTCAACTGATCTGCAGGTCTGCAACAGAAGTGGGCATCTTTATAGCCGATTCCCATTTAACAGTTGTGCTTCTTTCTTTAATTTATTTTTTCTTTTCAATTTTAAGAGTTATTCGCATGTGGTGCCGTCTTTCAGTAAGATGTTGCCTATTTTGCCCTCTCATTTTCCCCCCTTTTCCAACGGTAGCTGGTAGGCCCCTCACCAAACTCAGTAACCGTGGTAACAATAGATACACATGCTGGCTATGGCGGCGAATGGTAAGTGGAGAGAGCCATCTGCCATTTCACGAACTCCGCGCTGATACCTCGTGACTGTTTTTTGACTTGATGTTGAGTTTCTTGATGCTGTTTTCTCTTGGTACACGTGTTACTTGAGTGAACATTTAGCTTCCTGAGAGGCTCTGATTGGATTGAACTGAATCGTGCGCATCCTACTCAGATTCTGAACTCCATGATTATGTTAAATAATGCACCCTCTTTTTATATCCTTTGTTAGCTGTCCTTTCAGCTTGAATGATTTTCTTTCGTAATTTTTTTTATTTTTTTATTTTTTTCCTTTCTGATTATTATTCTTGTGATGAAGCACAAGGCTCTTGGAGTGTTGAATGCTAAATGTTGCTTTGTTTTCCAACTGTACCTCAACTCTGAATGTTTAGTGTATGTTGCGCAGTGCCAAACGTTTTTTTTTCTTTTTATTTCTATGTATATCCTTCGGTTGTTTTCACACTTAATTATGCCCATTACAATGTATTTTCCAAGTTTTTGTTACTTTCACTGTTAATTTAATAGCATTAGAGCTGCTCCATTGCAGTGGCTTAGAACTGTAATCACACACTTTGCTGTAATAATGCAGGGAACCACTCGTTATAAATCTCCTAACTGTGATATTTTCAGAAATAGAAGTCGCGTTAATACCAGTATCGGTATCGGTGCATCCCTATATTATATACAATATTTTGAGTGTAAAATAAAATAATAATAAAATAATTTTATATCATTTCATTTTTTATATCATATCATCTGATGTCTGAATGTGAGAGCAATAGTAAAATGCTTCTATTTTCCTCAATTTTTCTAATTTATGCCTATGTACAAATTACATCAGTTTAGTAAAAAGTTGAATTGACATTCTTTTAATGACAGCAGCACTGTCACAAGTTTGCATAAGACCAGCAAAATTTGAGGTTTAACCGAAGAGCATCTTGTGCTGATCAGTGCCACAAATTTACTCGTTTAATTAACAACCTAGTAACAGTGCAGAATTGTAAATATTTCACATTGATTTATTAGCATGCTAGTTTGCAAGTCAATCTTAGACCAAGTTTGCAACTTCACAAACAGGAAACTTTACTGTTTTATTCACACTCAATAACTTTCTCTGGCCACAGACCTCACACATTCAAACTAAAAAAGAGTGCTTGTAATTGTCAGTTTTCTGAGAATGTTTTTCACAGCAGTTCTCTTCCTCACCGAAAAAGTTTAAATGGAATTGAAATGCCGAGACAACGTTTTAGATCTCAGTTTATATCACTAAAATCTATCTCTTTTTTTGTACTTATGGAGGGCTCAAACAGACAGGCCATTTGTAGATGTTAGAATCAGAGAGAAATCTGTCAAGCTGCTCCGTGCCCTTTCCTTACTCTGGATGACAGCAGCGCTTCAGTGTGGTCAGCCCTCTACTGACATCATTACGCATGGGCCTGGAGGTTCTAGTTAGCCAGAATCCAACTCTTTGTCTTGTGTAGGATCAGATGTAGATTTTTAGTAGTGCAGACCGAGGTGGCTAATATCAGATCTCGCTCTCTGTCTTATGTCTAGGCTGGAAGTTGAATCCAGTCATGGGTGCAGTCTACAGCCCAGAATTCTATGCAGGTGAGTGGATCCACATTTAAAAGAAATTGGCTCTGTAATGAATTATATCTTTAGTAAAAAAGATTGGGTATGCATGTTATTCTAATGATGAAACTGTTTGATTTTTGGACATAAAATAGCAGAAAAACAAAAAAAAAAAAATATGGGGAAGAATGCCATTGGAAATTATCAAAAGCATTTTTTTTCTTCTTAAAAAGTAAAAAATTATGAATAAATAAATAAAATGTTTATTTAAAAAATAAATAACTTTATTAATTGATATATTTAAATGTAGAACTCCTATAAAAAAAAATTAGAACTTGTATAAACTAAAATCGACCAAATTATCATTTATCTTCACCATTCTATGGATTTTTTTCTGAACATATGAAGCATAAATCTAAATTATGTTCTTCATGAATAAACACAATCATATTACTATAAATGCTTCAAATAAATAAATAATTGCGCAAAGCATTACTGTAACACAGAGGGTTAAATGCATTTGCATTCAGGGCTAATGGGCAGTTCACGAATGTGCATTGTGTGTGTGAAAAAAGTTCTCAACCCACATGCCCTGAGTCATCTGTTTATGAACACTGCAGAGGATATGAAATGGTGAATTACTCTGATATCAGATATGATATTTTCATGTTCCTTTCAAAAAGCAAGTTTAAGAGCTCACTATTTTCCTGTTACATTATTTTATTACCATATATTGGACTTATAGTGGCTCCAAAAAGTATTGACAGCTTAAAAATGTATGAATCTCATTGCATTAGATAAGTCATTGTATGAAAAATCAAAGAAAGCGCCATTCATTTCGAAGAAGTGCACTTTTCACGCTAACAATTTGATAATTCATAGTAAATATGATGAACTACACCAGTGGTTACCAGTGGCAGCTCGTTGGTTTTAAAATAGAGGAGGCACACTAATTGTATTGGTCTGGGGATCCCTGCCGATTATTATTATTATTATTATTTAACCACTTTAAAATGGCTTTTTGGTTGCTTTTAGTCAGAAAACTTAAAGAAAACGACACACATACAGCAAGATAATATAATTTCACTTACCTGGCCTATATCACTTGAAGCAAACATTCATCCCTTTTTAAAAGTCTGTCTGTTTGTTAAAAGAGAGCTGCCTGTTGTGCCATTTAATTAAGCCGACTGCTGTAGCCTATATCCAGCTTAGGAGTGTTCTCCCTTTATATTTAATTTGTATATATACTGTTTGAATGACAGCTTGGTAAATCTGTTGGTTGTCAAATATTCAATATCGCTACTCATCATAAGTAGGCCTACTTGGTACATTATCAGCGCAGCGGGAGACATTCAAACTAATAGCACGTAATTTACGTCTCTTTGATGATTAGTTGATATACCAGAAGGAGGCTAGCCTCCCTTGCCAGGGTTCTTTTCTCAACACTCCTCAGCGCTGAAAGTGAACACTCGATGGTGATTGGCTAATTTTTGTTACCAACGGAGGCACGAGAGCTCAGCTCTCCCCCCGCCTCCCCCGTCCCCTTCTCTATCATTAGCGGTTGCAATTACATCAGCAGATTCGGCACATTCGCGATAGAAAAGCGGCGCTTTCACGTTATGGTATTACAACTGTGAAATTACAAAAAAAAAAAAACATTCTGAGACATGAACTCAAATGAATTGTGAATTTTATTAACATTAAATCGTCCTCCTCCCATTTTCACCTCAAAATTTTGGGTAAGCTGTGCCTCCCCCGACGAGCCGCCACTGGTGGTTACTATGCTAATAAAATTACCTCAGAAATGCGAAGTTACTTATGAGAAAACTGCATCATTTGTTATAGATGCCACTTGTCCAGCTAACAAAATATGTTCTATGTACGTTTTGCTAATGTTTCCATTCAATTCTGAAAATGTTATATCTGAATGTTCTCTGAACATTCAAAACATCCATTTTTTTTTGTTTTGTTATTATTATAATTTTTTTTAATTGAATGTTTTTTTTTAAAAGTGTTATTTTGGTTATGCAAACGTTAAAGGAACATTCCATTTTATAATGGGAACGTTACTTTTGAATGTTCTCTGAACGTTCTGAAACAAGTAGTAACATTTAAAAACGTTTCAGAATTAAAACATCCAGTGAACAATGTATAAGTAATGTTTTTGTGTTAATGTTTTGAGAACATTAGAAGAACGTTCATTTCTACCTTTGAGAGAACCTAATGAAATTCTAAAATTTTAATAGTGACATAAAAAGTGTCCAGATACTTGTTGGGTCTTTGTCAGTACTGTTCATTTTTTTGGTTAAAAATATCAACCACAAAACAAGCAGAAAATTGTAACAGTTGTTGTTTAACTGCATTATTTGATGCAGGCATAGTTCTGGGCCTGGTGTTTGGAGGTGTGTATAACGGGTGACCTTATTCTACGGGCTCTGGCATAGGTTTGAAAGAGCTGGCAGGCAGGAAATGATTATTCTAATCACCCAAAGGGCCTGTTTCACAATGTGCATCTGTGTTCACTAGCCTATTGGCAAGAGGCTCCAAGACGCCATTGTCACAACTGCAAACACGTTACACATCTTTGAAAATCTAATCCAGCGAGCGTCCAGACCCCCAGGGCTTCATTTCATTTTATGGGCCTTTGAAAACAAGCAGGTTTCGTTGGTTGAAATACACGCTGAACTATTTTTCTCTCGTTTCCTTCGGTCATCTCCTCCTCAACCTTGGCCATCCCAGCCTCTGACCTTGCCTGAACATCATTACCTCCTCCATTATATGGGAAAATATCGAGATTTTATGATAATAAGAAGAAACGGGAAGGCAAAAATATTGAGGTGATGGTTAAATCTAATTGTCTGTCGATGCAAGGGCATCAAAGGGCTGAAATATATCTTATAAAATTTAAATCAATATTTTCAATTTCTCTAGACCGTCGTTTGCCTAATTCAGCGCACATTCTGTTAATTACAAAATGGCTCATTATTGATTTGCTTTCGTCTCACCTTTCAAGTGTCCAAACAGCCCACATCCCATTAAGGTGCGAATGTTTCGTTCTTTTCAGCGCTCACTGTTTCTTTTTTTTTTCAGATCTATGTCTTAATTATAATTAAAGCGTCGTTAATACGCCCAAATTGTGCCAATATCGGAAAACGCCTCAGATCCTTTTGTTTGTCTAACGGCTGAAATAGGTATTGGCACATAGCTGCTTAGATTGCAGATAGAAAGACTGCACAGAGCAATTGAGCGTGAATTTGAATGGTGACTAGTAAGCTAGAAAGTTACCTATATAAACAAATATTCTGAAGGACCGGGATGGAAAAGGAGCATCTTTGATTCATGAGACAGTCCTGTATGTATGACGTGAGGTTGGTTTCTGAACAAGCCTCAGCGGTTGCCACTCGAAGCAGCTCTCACCTGCGGCAGACTGTTTGATGTTCATTAACAGTTCTCCGGCTGAGGGGAATGAAAGTTACCGGCAGAAGGCTGAGGGATGACCAACGTGCCAGACCTCGCTTGTCTGCAGGGCTGATCTCTGATTAAGTGCTACGCCTGACGGAGATTGGGCGGATGTTTGAAAATTAGACTTCCAGCAATTTACACCCAGAGATTATGCAAATTGAGGCCACCTCTGACCACGGGAAATCTGAGGCTCTTCTTTAAAGACACACACATACACACTCTTTCTCTAATGCATGTGTTTTTTGTTTTGTTTTGTTTTTTTCAGGAAATGAGTTCACACACAAACAAGGTTAAAAAGATGCAGCTCTAGCAATTATTTTTTTCATATGCTGTCTGATAACACATGCTCTCTTAACAAAAGGCAAACATAAGGGTGTTTCCTCAACTATGGGCACTTTTACAAGATACACGTCTAACAGCCATACTCGGGCATGGACACATGCATCACAACAGAATTCTGTCTCATTTTTGTTCCTGAACCAACAATGTCATTTCTATCACGTGTCAAACTGGTATATTTTTTTATTACATGTTTTCCTTGATAAGGTAAATTTTATGATTAGCATTTTATGTATTCAAAATGCACACACTTAAATAATGTTTTAACATTTTTACACAATTTGATTATTACTTTGGAAACTTCTAATTGCAAAAGTCAGGATTGTTTCATGGTGGGAAAAAAAGAAAGAATTGCAAGATGTAAATTCAGAATTTACAGGGGGGAAAAAAATCAGAATTCTGAGATAAAAAGTCTTACTATTTCTTTTTTTTTTCTTTATATATATATATATATATATATATATATATATATTATATATTATATTTTATCGGG
>NW_015629044.1:708624-732145 GCF_001515625.1 Sinocyclocheilus rhinocerous
TGTGTGAGTGAGTGAGTGAGTGAGTGAGTGAGTGAGTGAGTGTGTGTGAAGGTGTATATATATATATTTATATACACCTTGCTACGTGTACTGCGTTAGGCTAACCGTGACTTGTCATTTGCACTTATATTGTTGCTCTTTTGTTAGTTTTGGCTGCTTTTATTGTCCTCATTTGTAAGTCGCTTTGGATAAAAGCGTCTGCTAAATGACTAAATGTAAATGTAAATGTAGTGCAATGAAATTCAACCATTTTAATTGTGACTTGAGTGTCCAAATACGATCTAGGGTCTCTGTCAGTACTGTAACAACAGAAAATTGTAACAGTTGGTTGTAACTACATTATTTTAACTGTGCAATTCCACAGTATATAACATTATGCAATTCCATTTTCCATGCAATATTTACCTTGATTTTTCTTTGATGTCATCACACATCGTGTCTCATATTTCAGCTAAAACATGATCATCACTGACACTGTTGTCTCTTTGGTAACCACACACACACTAATATGTTTATTATTATTAATATGTTAATAATAAATATAAATAGTAATAAAATTATAACTATAAATTGTTATATATAAAATTATTTCTTTATTTCCCTGTTTTAGATTATACATATATACATATATACTGTACGTGTGTGTGTGTGTGTGTGTGTGTGTGTGTGAAATCTGTTTGAATTGAAATCAACCCCTGAGACATGAAAATGCCTACAAGTTGAAGAAATGCACACATTAATACTCACACCATTCAGACTATGACTTGTTTTTCTGCACACACATGCACACATTCATTTATTGACCTCAATTTCTCTTCTTAAATGTTTATTGGCAAAGAAATAATTAATCACAAACTGGTAAACTCATTTCCTTAAGTGAGAGGAGAGGAAGGGTGACTTCTCTGTGCCCAACATTCAGATTATTGAATTTTTTTTAGAAAAGACAGACTCGTATTGGTTTCAGCCATATGAACTAAAATGGAATATGTTGGGTCGTAATGATTTAGAGTCATTTGTATTGACTTGACAGTTTTGCAGCGCTAATGTTTCAGTGTTTTAGTATGACATCACTGTCCCTGCTCTCTCTCTTTGATTGAGTCCTGACTGAACGAGAGCTGCCTCTGGTGCTTTCAACATTGATGGGCTGTTTTGAACTCACAAATACTGAATGATAAGTTTGAAAAGTGACGTGCAATTAACGGAGCGCAAGAGAAGAATTTGAGAATTTTCAAAAAGGCAGCAGCAAAATGGAATTAATTTGTGCAGATAGGCTATCGTGGAAGACAACAAGCGGCTTTTAGTGGAAGGATGAAGCGTTTTAAAGCGGAATGAAAGTACTTTTGGTGGCCGCTTCTGTGTTGTACATTGAACATTTGAGATTGCATTGTGGGAAGAAATAATATGAAATGACCTTGACATGTGTAGGGATTTCTAAATATGAACGGACACTGATATCAGCCATCATGAGGTTTGCTAATCACCCAGCACATGATTCCAATATTCTTGGTCGATTTCCTGTCAGTCGTGTAAACTCATCTACTCATGAGATCGAAACTAATTCAATCAGGAGACAACAAAGCTTTCTTTGTATCAAGGACTGAAAAGGTTCGTTCACAACATATAGAAACCCCGATGTCTTGTGACCACCAATGGATGGAACCATTATGTCCAAACCGGAAAAGGATGAGTAAATTAACTAGTGCCCTCAGGCCCGATCTAGACGTGACTAACACATGACTCCCATCACATCTGCTTCCTGAAACCCCAACGGACCCGCGTCCTTATGTTACAACAAAAGAAACAGAACCTTGCATGACGATTTTAAAAGACAAATCATTTAAAAAGTAGTGAAAATGTATCCACTGCATGTGTTATGCCGTATATATATATATATATATGTGTGTTGTGTTATTGAAACCATGATATTTTAATATGCCTTATAACTCGTTTTAGCAGACAAAGCATTTAATATGCATGTAAGAGATGTGAAGTTTAATATCGGGTGAAAGCTTGTCTTATTCGCCGAACATTGGTGTTAGTGAAAAGTTTATATTTTGTATCATTCTCTGGTGATAATACTTTATCAGAAATACGCCCCACGGAGCATGTGACTTGTGCATAAGAAAAAGGAACAACACAGGGCGTGGCTAAGCCCTGCAACAGCGTCCGATTGGAAGATCGCGTCGTGGGTCGGACCAAAGGTCAGCCTGCTTAAAATGGACACAAAGCCCTCTGGCGCAGTCTTACGCTCGGGCTCGCACTCTCACGTCAATTTTCAAAATATAATAGCTAAATCTTAGGTAAGAATACATATAGATAAATAATAATAGATAAATAAATAATCAAAGTATTTAGTCTTGATCCTAGTTTTCAACAAACATGAGTATTTCACTGCAAACCACAAACTGCTGAATTATCCATACTCAATACACAACGCATTTGATCTGAAAGCTGTGAGATTGTTGTCTAATTTTGAAGCGCATCTTGTTTATATATGCATCTGTAAAAGAGTCTCTGCGGTTTGCTGCACTGTGAAAGGTTGCAGAGCGTGATGCACAGGGCAGCCGAACCTCCTGCAATGTTTATAAAACATGGGCTCTGTCCACACGTCAACCCCCCCAAACACTTCCCATTTAGAAATTATTGCACTACAAAGCAGTTGTACACTTTTATGGCATTGATGCGGAGGCTACCTCCCGTCGGCCAGAGCATCTGCTTCACTGTAATCGCTCTCAAAGCAATAAAACGGACTAATTCTCCTGTGCATCCCCCGGAGCTCACTGCTGCTGCTGCTGCTGCTGTACGCTCCCATTTCTCATTCAGCGGCACTTGCCTTTGCTCTATCTCGCTCTCTCTCCGTTTTCATCTAGCCCTCCACCCTTCATCGTTCTAAATGAAAGTGCATAGTCTAAGTTGTTTATCCTGTAAATATTCAGGCTAAATACATCTCATATTTATTTTCCTCAGGACACATTCTACACATCAAAGTGAAGCTCTTGCAAAATATATATATAAATGTATGTTAACATTACAAATATGGCAGGTAATGTCTTCCTTTATAAATACAGTAAACTGGAAAGTAAAATGTAGAGTTCATTTAGCTGTAATTCATTTTTTTATATAATAGGACAGCTGTGGCGCACTGTGTGAAAACGAGACATATCCAAGGTGACAAAGAGTCAAATGGAACAATCCTTTTCACCTTTCTACATCACGCAAACCCCTTTCTTAAATCTTAATTTTTTATAAAGATTCAGTGCTCCTATTAGACATTTATATGATCTCCTTTTGAAAACCTGTAATGTTAAAGAATGGAGCAGCTTTCACAAACCCCCTCTCTCTTTCTTCCTCTCAACCATTTCAAATTAAGCCTCTTAAAAGTCAGTTTCACCACCGACGCCCTATTAAACTTAATGATCATTTAACAACAATACAAAGCTTTCTGTTTGTGTATGCAGCATATTTCAAAACTGGCTGTCAGATGGGCTGCCTGGCATGGAAGGAGAAAGGAATACATATGCCTAATGAATCTTTATTGGTGGTTTTTTAAATGCAGCATTAACGTTCCATTGTAGGGTTTTCAAAAACATTTCTCAAAAGCTATTAGTTGTATGCATGATATGATTTTCATTATTTAGCCTTGGAATAAATCACTATATATATATATATATATATATATATATATAGCCTCCCATAGTTTGGTTATTCATTGTTAGAGTTTTCGGCTAATTGCAGGTGTAGCTGGAGGAAGGGCACCATTCCTCACAGCTCAGATTAGTGGAGACTTGTGGAATTATAGTTCATTTGGCAGTTTATTACACAGCGTTCTGGAATACTTGATTCTGATTGGTCAGCCATGGCATTCTACAGTCAAATATTACATTAGATAACTGCATATTTGACTGTCCCTAGCAACACCGGTCTATTTTTTGTATTGCCCTGTTGTGTCTTTGTTCTCACATATTAAAACAATTTCACCTCAAATCAATCCTTTTTCCATTTAGTTGCTTATTTTATAAGTAGCAGTGTAATCACCCTGATGGGGGGGTGGGGTTATTTAGCAATAAAGTCTGACTGTGCGTATTGGAGTTTAAAGGGGTCATGTCCTGCAATTTTGCATTTTATTTAATTTTAACTAAAAACAATTTTAGTTTGGTTTTACGTGACCATTTTTGCCTCTCAAGATTTTTTGCTACTGTACCTTTAAGACATCTATATGTAAATTACATCTTTATAATTGGTTAATCTCAGCATACTGACAAAGTGCACACTGTCGTGCATCAGGGTAGGCCAAGTTGCTGAATACTGAATCGGCGTTAATGTATATATGTGGGAGGCCTGTTAATGTGCCCATGATGGGGATGTCACAGTACTTCAAACTCTTTATTTCAAAACAGCACGAAAAGCCTGTCTTTACATTTACACAATGATGGTTACCAATGCTGTTTTAGTATTATTTAAATATTATTATAGTATTTATTAATATTATATTATTTTAGAAATATTAATCATATTTTATTTGTATACTTACAGTTCTCATTTTTCAATTTTGTGCTTTTGGCATTTTTATTAGTTTTTGTTTTTATCAAATAATTATATTTAGGCATTGATTTATTTTTACTTCTGTTTTAGTCATTTTAATACTTACAGATTTTCTCATTTTCATGAGTTAAGTTTACGTTTTTCATCTAATATTCATATTTTTATTATTTTTCAGCTTTACGGTATGTGTACTTTACTTACAGTGTACTTACCCAGGAAAGTACTTGGTAGTATAAAGTACCTACACAGGTTAAGGTTAGGTTTAGGGGTGCTTCAGGGTTAGTACGTAGTTATTACCCAGTTAATTGTAATTGTTATAATAAGTACATAGTATGTACACGCGGAACAGGTCTGTAAAATAAAGTGCTACTGTGTTTGTTACTCATGTTACATATACTTACTATAGTATATGCATAATTACATGCAACTACCCCTAACCCTATAATATGTTGTTAATTAATTACACTGTAACAAGGACACCATAAAATAAAGTGTAACCCAATTTTGAATAGTTTCAATACAAAAACAACACAGTTTCAAACCTGTTTAACTATCTTTCTTCTGTTATGGCTCCTCATATATGAACTGTATGTTTTCCCCACAGTGCCAGGCTTCCCATACCCAGCAGCCACAGCGGCAGCGGCGTACAGAGGGGCACACTTAAGAGGAAGAGGGCGCACCGTTTACAATACGTTCCGGGCAGCTGCGCCTCCCCCACACATCCCAGCCTATGGGGGGTAAGTTACAACACTCCCTTCTCACATTCACACACACAAGTTCACCGTTAGTCCTCTCTTCTGACAACCACTCCCCCTCGTCACTGGGCTGCTGTAACATGCATGCATCTCTACCTCACCACACAGAACCAGTGCAGCATGAAACCCGTGCATCCTGCAAGTAATGATGACAGTCAACCCTCATGCTGTTCTGTTATGGTCGATGGCCTTAAGCGTTTCTTTTTTGTAATGTAACATTATGTAAATCCTCTCGAACAACTGAATGCAGAAGCATTTGTGATCTCTGAGCAGTCAAATGGTGATTCTGATTATTTTGGTTGATTTCATGTATGTAACTGCAAGCCGATAATATTGATGGAGGTTTTGTGGCATTTTGAGGTTTCAGGGGCCACAGACTAGTTTCCACTGCCTGCTGTCTTGTGTAAATTGAAATATGGGAAGGTTAGAAGATTCACAGCAAAAATAAATTGAACACAAATAATCAAAAATAAATAAAAAAACATGCCACTTTAACTGTGTGATAAATAAAAAATAAATATAATGGAAATATCAGTGCTGGTAAGGCATCAATAGAATTTTTTGATTTTAGAAGTTTTTGATATGATTTTTAGTCTTTGGTTTTGCCAAGTCATAAAACTAAACACAAAATATAGATTTGATTTTATTAGATTTTAAAGGTGACATATTATGCCCCTTTTTACAATATGTAATATAAGTCTCTGGTGTCCCCAGAATGTGTCTGTGAAGTTTCAGCTCAAAATACTCCACAGATCATTTATTATATAATTTTAAAAATGCCTATTTTGAGTGGAAGCAGAAACAAGCTGTTTTTCGGGCCTGTGTCTTTAAATGCAAATGAGCTGCTGCTCCCCGCCCCCTTTTCCAGAATAGAGATGCGCCTTTACAGCTCGTATCTGCTAAAAACATACAGTGGTGTGAAAAAGTGTTGGCCCCCTTCCTGATTTCTTATTTTTTTGCATGTTTGTCACACTTTAATGTTTCAGATCATCAAACAAATTTAAATATTAGTCAAAGATAACACAAGTAAACACAACATGCAGTTTTTAAATGCAGGTTTTTATTATTAAGGGAAAACAAAATCCAAAACTACATGACCCTGTGTGAAGAAGTGTTTGCCCCCCTCTTAAAACTGCGGTTTATCACACCTGAGTTCAATTTCTCGAGCCACACCCAGGCCTGATTACTGCCACACCTGTTCGCAATCAAGAAATCTCTTAAATAGGACCTACCTGACAAAGTGAAGTAGACCAAAAGATCCTCAAAAGCTAGACATCATGCCGAAATCCAAAGAAATTCAGAAACAAATGAGAAAGAAAGTAATTGAGATCTATCAGTCTGGAAAAGGTTATAAAGCCATTTCTAAAGCTTTGGGACTCCAGCGAACCACAGTGAGAGCCATTATTCACAAATGGCAAAAACATGGAACAGTGGAGAACCTTCCCAGGAGTGGCCGGCCGACCAAAATTACCCCAAGAGCACAGCGACGACTCATCCAAGAGGTCACAAAAGACCCCACAACAACATCCAAAGAACTGCAGGCCTCACTTGCCTCAGTTAAGGTCAGTGTTCATGACTCCACCATAAGAAAGAGACTGGGCAAAAATGGTCTGCATGGCAGAGTTCCAAGACGAAAACCGCTGCTGAGCAAAAAGAACAAAGGCTCGTCTCAGTTTTGCCAGAAAACATCTTGATGATCCCCAAGACTTTTGGGAAAATACTCTGTGGACTGACGAGACAAAAGTTGAACTTTTTGGAAGGTGTGTGTCCCATTACGTCTGGCGTAAAAGTAACACTGCATTTCAGAAAAAGAACATCATACCAACAGTAAAATATGGTGGTGGTAGTGTGATGGTCTGGGGCTGTTTTGCTGCTTCAGGACCTGGAAGACTTGCTGTGATAAATGGAACCATGAATTCTGCTGTTTACCAAAAAATCCTGAAGGAGAATGTCCGGCCATCTGTTCGTGACCTCAAGCTGAAGCGAACTTGGGTTCTGCAGCAGGACAATGATCCAAAACACACCAGCAAGTCCACCTCTGAATGGCTGAAGAAAAACAAAATGAAGACTTTGGAGTGGCCTAGTCAAAGTCCTGACCTGAATCCTATTGAGATGCTGTGGCATGACCTTAAAAAGGCGGTTCATGCTCAAAAACCCTCCAATGTGGCTGAATTACAACAATTCTGCATAGATGAGTAGACCAAAATTCCTCCACAGCGCTGTAACAGACTCATTGCAAGTTATCGCAAACGCTTGATTGCAGTTGTTGCTGCTAAGGGTGGCCCAACCAGTTATTAGGTTTAGGGGGCAAACACTTTTTCACACAGGGCCATGTAGTTTTGGATTTTGTTTTCCCTTAATAATAAAAACCTTCATTTAAAAACTGCATGTTGTGTTCACTTGTGTTATCTTTTACTAATATTTAAATTTGTTTGATGATCTGAAACATTAAAGTGTGACAAACATGCAAAAAAAATAAGAAATCAGGAAGGGGGCCAACACTTTTTCACACCACTGTACTTAAGTATATCTTTAATTGGACTTCAGCACTACTTACGCATAATTAAAGTTCATTCAATACAAAATTAGTTGTTCCAATTTAGCAGACTTAAGGTATACCAGTTTAGTATACCAACAGTACAATTTCAGGGCATTTTTTTATTAAGTACATAGATATTTAAATGTATTTGTAGTATACTTAGCATGAAATAAATGTATTTCAAATACATTTTAGTATATTTATTTTTCACTAGGGTTCCGATCTGTGTGTCAAAGCAACTGTACAGCATTAATTAGGAAAATAGTGTGTCAATAATGCAAAGTGACAATAGTAAACACTCATTTTTCTGTTAAAGGCAGTTCATCATTGAATTCAGTGATGTCATCATCCAGCTCAACATATCAACATTTTACAGCTTTGAATGTTGCTCAGAAATTATTAAATGTATGTAATTCAAAATTCAGTATGCAAATAAATGAAAGAAGACAAGCAACACAATTCAGTTTGCAAATATTACAATGACATCATTGTCACCCTCAGTTACATTTTAAATGCCAATAAGCGATCATTAAGTGATTTTCAAACTTTAAGCAAAATGTTTAAAAGTATTGTTTACAAAGAAAACAATAGCACACGTAAGACTGAAATTATCCACAAAACAAAAGTAAGAATGGAATCTGTTAAGAAGTTTGAATTAATTTTGGAAGTGTAATAATTTAGCGCTATTCCAAAACAATATATTTGATTATTCATAATAATTATAATAATTATTATTATTAAATTTTTATTTCTTTGTTGATGTTGTTTTAATTTTTCTCATTTTTAACATTTTCTACATACATTTTTCTTTTCCATTTTTTCCATTTTGCTAATGTCTAAAATATGATGTGAGGCAGTTTCAGCTCTCTGTGGCCCCTGTATGAAGCCTTTACTCCAGTCTCCTTTTAAATTACTTCAAAAGTGATGAGTGTTTGTAGAGAGCCTTTGTCACTCTTATTCAGTGTGTGTACTTCTTATTCTGTTCCACTAACCCTGGCTAGAGATGGGGTTGGTATTGCTTGCATGGGAACATGCACTAATATTGATGTGTTTTGTTTGTTGTGTTTGGTGTTTGTCTGTGTGTGTGTACGCGTGGGTTTGCATCTTTCCAGTGTTGTTTACCAGGATGGATTTTATGGTGCAGATATTTATGTAAGTATTCGCATGTCGTCCTTGAATGATCATGTACATACCCCCCCCCCATTCATCCCTCTGACTATAAACCAACCAGCTGATTCATTGTTGTTTTTATTGTTAGCACTTTTTAATTCTACCTTAATTAATTGTGTCAAGAGACTTTCACACACAAGTAAAGAACATTCTTCCTCAGCCAGCCACAGCACATGAGTATCAGTGACAGAGAAATGGACATTGTTGAGTTTATTGTCAGTTGCGGTGAGACTCAGTGACCTGAAATTGAGCACACAGAATGTCCTTTTTTAATGATTGTGAGATTAGATGAAATTAAATGTTATAAAATACTATAATTTTTTTTTATATAAAATGATTCCAAATTTCATATCTTAATATTTATTCAAACTTTTTTTTTGAAATATAGATTTAATGAGGAAAATGATTGGTGAATGTTCAAATTCTGCATATCTTCGACGTATTCGTCTGCGATCTACGTGCACTTTTACGTTTATCACATGTTGAGATTAGTGGAAGCATCTGGAGTTTAGGTGGGGTAACTAGCAGGGACCGAAAGCTTGTTCTCCTCAAGGCCATGTCTCATTGAGCCTGACACAGCCTGATGTATCTCCCCCAATTCACCCTCCTCTAGGATGAAACAAATTGTACAGGGTACAAATGTGCGTGGAAATGGCGGGAAGGCTGCTGTAACGCTTCCTCTGTTCCCCTGTCATTAGCTCAGTGCCACAGAGGCTGGGATTGATTGTTCTGCTGCGATAAGATCATCTAATATTCATTAGAAACTATACAAGAACTGTATTTGTTTATAACCAATCTTAATTTGCTGAGTGCTCTGCTAAATGTACTGAATGTTGGCTAAGGTCTGCAAAATGAAGCTACGCTAGCATAGAACAGACAGCCTTAAAATGAGCAAGTTAAAGAAAAACTGGATACAAACCACATGCAGGGGTGCAATAAGATCTACCAAATATAAACGACACCGCATGTGTAATATCTCTCGATTTAATCTGTTATATATAGTGCTTCACATTTCCCTCATGTGGCTGACTTTTCACTTCTAGAAGATCTAGAAATGCCCAAAGCCACACTGTAACAAACAAGTCCATTTGCAACATCAGTAATGATTGGAAACCCTCCAATGTGACCTAATCGTTTTGATCTAGGAACACAAGTTCTATAATTAGAAACTCTCTGCTTACTAATGATGTAGTTATTTTGTTTCACATAAGCCTTTTTTTTTTTAGAAAATAGTTTTTGTTGTTGACAAATTTAAGAGATTTATTCAAACGTACAATTAATTATTTAATGCATCAGTAACAGGTTGTCAAAAACAGTATGGATTTACATTATTTTGCATATATTTAAAATATAATGTAATATATAATATGTAACTTTTTCCAACTTATGAACTATGAGCATTTGAATAGCTTTCAAACTGCCATTTGATGTGAAGCAGCTACAGCAATATGTCACAACACATTAAAGAGCATCAAAATGTATTATTTGAATCTAATGATAAAACGGATATAATTTGAAAGGTTAGACTTTGTTTTATCCAAAAAAATCATATTAATATATTTAAATTCAAGCTTCAACTACTGAATTGCTGTTTTGAATGTGTCTGCTTTTGCTCTGCCAATGCAAAAGGTTTCTAACAAAGCTGCAGCAGAACTGTTGAATTACTGTTTTGAACAATCGGTTGAGTGAATAATTAAATGACTCATTCACAAAGACAGTCAGTTCAGGTTTTTGAACAAATTGGTTCAATGAATGATTCAGTGATTCAGCGAATCACTCATCACTTTTTGCCACCTACTGGCATGTCAATGTAACCTGCGATAAGAGTCACTGAGTAATCCCCACCATTAATGCATTGTATGATACAAACACTGAAAAGTCTCAGTGCTGTTGGATTATTACCAGGGACTGGAATTAATTGTTGCATAATGTTATATATGCACTGATAAAGCACTTGAAAAGTTGTATTATTCTGTATTATATCCTCCTGTGGAATCCTTTCAAGTAGCTGTGGCAGGCAAACACACACTCTAGTAAAAGTATGAGAATCTCACCATGCGCATCAATAACCATGATAAGCTCAGTATGTCCACATGCACTCCAGACAGATACAAGCAGTCAGGAGTCAGAGGAGCAGTATCTATTCCTCTCTCTTTCTCTCTTTGTGAGTCATAATGATAAATTGTGGCCGCTCTCCAGCATTCAGCATTCAGCATTAAAGTCCTGACCACTGCTCTCGCCTCACCTGCACACCCTGTCAGTTTCCCTGAGGTTAGTTGACCAAGCCTAATGGAGCTTCAGAGACATGTAGATGCCCGCGGCCCCTGTCTGTCAGAGTTGACAGCGCTGGTGACTAAGGGGCCCCATTCAGCCGTTCCGATCTGCAGCTAATCACACCGGCTTTATATACAGCCCAGATGCATCACGGCCCATCACGATCAGGCTCAGTGTTGCGCAAGTAAATGAAATGGTTTGTTAAGGGGCCTGCCACGCAGTGGGAGTTTCAAATTACCTGGTGAGTCATTATGGAAGGAGTTAGAGGACGGAGGTGAGCTGTGAGGAAGTGGGAGGGTGAGGAACATGAAGAAAGTTGTGAGAAGGAGCTGCTGTAATGTATGTGTGAGTGCAGGGAGAGGGAGGTTGGTATTTACTACAGCCTGCAGGCCTGGTGTGGAGAACAGCGGGGTCAGGGGACCAGTAAGCCCTGGAGAAACTGAGAAAGAGCAGAGGTGTACAGATGGACTTATCTGTTAGGGTTTGTGTTTACTGTGGACTGCTAATAGGAATTGTAAATGAAGTTGTGCCTTCTCAAAAAAAAATGAATGAGGGAAAAAATCAACAGTACAACAATCCAAAAAAAATAGGAAATATTGCATTTCATCATAAGCTATATAAGCTATATATAAATATTTAGTCAAACAGCACAATTGCAAAAATAAATGAATAAATAGATTTTGCTTCAGTTCCAGTGGGTTTAGATTTTGATTTAGATTTTGCTTTTTTTTTTCTTCTTCTTCTTCTTCTTCTTTTTCTTCTTTTTGCTTTATTTGCTTCCCAAACAGGGGTACTGAATCAGCTCCTAGGGGGTAGTTTAAATTAATTAATTAATTTATTTATTTATATTCATTTTATTTTATATTTCTTTGATAATTAATGTGTAATATTGTTATAATGATGAAAAAAAAAATGTATAGTGCAAGTATGATAATTTGTGTTGATGGCACCCTATGCATTTATCTAAAGATGCCAGACAGATGCAGATTTTAATTTAGTTTTTATAAAGGGGTATGATGGGGCTGTGGGGGTAGACAAGTCAAAAATGGTTGGGAAACACTAAATTAGAGGACAGGAACTAATTGTTATATAATACAAAATTAAAATAAAAGTCCAGAGCACAGTAATGGCCGTGTGGGAGTATTTCAAGCAGACAGCTATATCTCGCACCGTCATTGACTATGAAACAAAGCTGCTCAAATCAGCAGGCATACAGTGCCTTGCGAAAGTATTCATTTTTTTCACGTTTTGTTATGTTGCTGCCTTATGTTAAACTGCTTAAATGTACTTTTTTTCCCACATCAGTCTACACTCCATACACCATATTGACAAAGCATAAACAGAATTGTCATGTTTGTCCTTCTGTAAATTTCTCCTATCTCCACATATGATCTTGGAGCTCAACTAGAGTGACCATCAGGTTCTTGGTCACCACACCAACCAAAGCCCTTCTCCATCAGTTGCTCAGTTTGGCCAGGAGGCCAGCTCTAGGAAGAGTCCTGGTTGTTCCAAACGTCTTCCATTAAGGGTAACAGAGACTACATGCTTCTGTGAACCTTCAATGAAGTCATTGACTATGAAACAAAGCTGCTCAAATCAGCAGGCATACAGTGCCTTGCGAAAGTATTCATTTTTTTCACGTTTTGTTATGTTGCTGCCTTATGTTAAACTGCTTAAATGTACTTTTTTTCCCACATCAGTCTACACTCCATACACCATATTGACAAAGCATAAACAGAATTGTCACAACTTCGTAAATTAATTAAAAATAAAAAAACTAAAATAAGTACATTGCATAAGTATTCATACCCTTACTAAACTAAATATTTAGCTGAAGCACCTTTACAGCCTCAAGTCTTTTTTGTTTGATGCGACAAGCTACAACCCTGTCTCTGAGCTCTACAGGCAGTTCTTTTAACCTCAGGGCTTGGTTTTTGCTCTGATATGCATTATCAGCTGTTAGACCTTTTATTAAGATGTGTGTGCCTTTCCAGATCATATCCATTCAATTGAATTTGCCACAGGTTAACTTCACTCGAAGTGTAGTGACATCTACAAGCAATATGAATGCTCCTGAGCTAAATTTTAACTGTCCCAGATAAGGGTATGAATACTTACGCAATGGAATCATTTAAGTTTTTTATTTTTAATACATTTGCGAAGATGTTAAAAACCTGTTTTTTGCTCTACCATTATGGTGTATGGAGTATAGATTGATGTGGAAAAAAAGTAATTTAAAGCAGTTTAGCATAAAGCAGCAATATAACAAAACGTGGAAAAAAAATGACACTGTATGCGCTTATGACTGCACATGTTTGTTTGGCCTTTTTGCCTTACTGAACATCTGATGGTACCGTTCCACATGTTGAAATTATTCCTTTCTCCATCGTTGGCAAAAAGAAGTAGTGTAGTATGACAGCGCTACATAATTAATCCTCAGATATATGCATGAGAGGAATAAGAAAGTAGGTTGAGTCACCAACATAAGGCTGCTGCTTTGTAATTAGATTATGCATATTTAATAGCTATGATTATGACATGTGCGTCCCCTCTTTTGGAGCATGTGGCGAATCGTGAGCGCCGATGCCATGAACTACGAGCGAATGAATGCTACGTTGTCTCCAAAATCACTCCATGCCTCTTCATCTCCATGAGATTCAGTCGTACAGTCTCTGTCACAGCACATAACATCAAACCAAACCTCCCTCCTTTTCCCCCACCCTCGCTCTTTTATTTCTTGCAAACACATTTTATAAAAAGTCCAAACAGCTGTTGTCGACGTGCCCATGTGAGCGAGTGTGTGTGTTGTGTTTCTAGGGTGGTTACGCTGCCTACCGATACACTCAGCCTGCTACTGCTACCGCCGCTGCCTACAGTGACAGGTAAGACACACACCGCTGCCTGCACACCATTGACAACACCATCTTACCAGGCCCTCCGGTGGGGCCCTTAACACCCACCCACCTCCCCCGCCGAGGCGGCCTCGTTCTCTCTCACCCTTTACTCCTCTGAGGTCAAACTCTCTCCCTTCGTCACGGGCAGAGGCAAGCGCAAGCACGCAAAAAAAAAAAGGCCAGCCTGATTTATTAGCCTAATTCCCTTTGCCAGTGGTGATGGGGAATAGCACGGTGCCCAGTGCAGTAATTGGCAAATTAAATCAAATGAGATGTCACTGCAAATGTAATGGTGAAACACATCCATGGCGGAGCAACTGTAACTGCAGAATGAAGTGGGATAGACCTGACAGTTCCTCAGAGATGAGACAAAAGCCTGTTTGGCAGGGCGACCAGAGGAAGTCGTCTTGGCTGATTCTGATTTTGATTTCCTTTTCTTTCTTTCTTTTTTCTCTCTCTCTCTCTCTCTTGTCAATTGTGAGTGTAAGCTTATTGCAGATGGCACGCAATCAAGAATAAAGCAAATTTGGAGCCTTGATGTGATTGTAAAACATTCGCATGACACGAAATCATATCTGCTCATGACTGTTGATGGCAAATAATGATCGTAATGCTGTCATCCGACATGTAGCTACTGATATTGTGCAGCCATAACTAGATGAAGCAACACTTGATTATCATGTCATCTTAGCAGTGCTGTCATAATCTCTCAACGGTGTCCCTGCATGCCTCTTGATAAGTTGTGTGCTGTGAATCTCACCCGACTGGTTGTGAGTGGTGCTCATCGTCATTACATCATGTTTATGTAATCATCACGGGAGCGTTTGTGCGTGCGTAGATCCCAGTGTCCACGGTAAAGGCTGCAAATGGGGACCAAATGCACCCGAGTGCACTTTTTGATGTCTGTCGGCCGTGAACTGCATGTCGTAGTGTTTGTAATTGTTGCCAGGCTTAAGATCAGTGTGGTTTCATGATCGGTTCAATAACCACATGTGTCCTCCTCACACACGGGGACTTCTCTGGATAAATACAGTCGACTGTCCTCAGAGATTAAAGTCAGACCGTCTTAAGAAACCACGGTATTGATTCCAAGGGCCCTTGTTGCTTTTCTGTGGCTTCTTGTTATGAGAAATCTTTTATGGTATAGCGGTAATCTGATTTTCTGTTGGTTCGATTACTCTAGGCTTAGGCAATCATGTAATGATCTTATGCACCAACTTGTCCAAGTAAAACATTAAAATATTTTATTTATCTATTTATTTATTTACTTAAGTAAATAAATGGAACAGACTCAATGTTAAATAAAAACAGAAAAAGATGTACAGTACCATTCAAAAAGTTTGGGGTCAGCACAATTTTTTAAAATATTTTTAAAAGAGGTCTTATGTGCTCACCATATTTGATCAAAAATGCATTTATTTGATCAAAAATACAGTAAAAACAGTAATATTTTGAAATACTATTGTCATTTAAAATAACTGTTATATTTTAAAATGTAATCTATTCCTTTGATGGCAAAGCTGAATTTTCAGTGACCATGCTGATTTGCTGCTCATTTGCATGCTTATTATTTCAATGTTGAAAACAGTTGTGCTTATTAATAATGAACTCTAATACCTGTTGTTTAAGATTCTTTGATTAATAGACAGTTCAAAAGAACAGCATTTATTTGAAACAGAATTTTTTTGTAAAATTATAAAACGATTTTACTGTCAATTTATTGCATCCTTGCTGACTGAAAGAGTTAATTAAAAATAGAAAATAATAATAAAATACTGACTTCAAACATTTGAATGCTAAGGTAGATACAGTCAGGAACATTTCAAAGTAGTATAGAGTTCATGTTTACATTAATTAATTTATAATTAAGCATGACTTTAAAAATAGCTGTACTGCTTTGAAATGTTTCTGACCATATCGACATCTTTTCTGTTTTGATTTATCATGGATTCTGTTGCATTTATTGGGCAATAAATACATAAATAAACTGTTGTGACACTACTGTACATTCAGTGACATCAGAAATTTTTGTTTTTGTTTTGTGGTGCTGACTAAGCTAGGCATCAGTATTTCTATTGCTCATACTTATGGATTTGAAAAATCCCCAACCCTCAGTATCAGACATCTGCGTATAACTCGTCCCACACCGCTTGTGCTACAGACATGAATGGTGTGTTTCAGCTATTGCTTTAACTGTTTTGTCATTAATACAGATCTTAGTCTCTCTTTCATTATGTTCTATGAACCCCCCAAAATTGCCCGTGGTTCAGTTTGTATTACAAATGTAGTTATACTAGTAGACATAGTCATTCCTTTGCCAGTGGGCAGAGCTAATGCTAATGCTCGAACTGATTAAATTCAGAAAGTTTCCTTAATGCTGTTTAGCTCGCTGCAGAAACCTGCTTGATTGATTATGCAAATGAAGAGGCCTCTCAATAACATTTGAATTATTTTGTTTACCTTTAGACACATTTTGAGAATAATAGCAGCTTTGGGAAATTGAAACCGCAGCCCAACATACAAATTAGGTCCCTGATACAAATTCCAGCTAAATTAGACTAGTCTTTCATAATAGAGATTATAAATGATTGTTATTGAGAAGTCATAAATTTTTTACATTTTTCGGATTTAAAACGATTGAATTATTCATTTGCAATGTAAATGACTTAGAATCTCTCTTCCCTCATAAAAATAAATTATTCATGTCTCAATGAGTAACGTTTTTAGACAGTTGGAGTTTAATCGTTCTGTCTGCCTCCATTAAAATAACCTCTCAGCACTGTTAGATGTTATCACCTCGTGTGAAAGATATCATCTCTGATCTCTGCTAATCCTGCGAGTGTTTAGACTGCAGTTGATCTCTTGCCTTCCATTGTGGCAGATACCAATACCCCAAAGCTTTATCTTAACAGAATGGCACACTCTGACACCTTGCCGTCCCGACGCCGGTCTCATTAGCTGTTAGCCATCGCTTCTGGTTGCTGCTCTTTGTCAGAGCTTCACTCGCTCTCCGTCAGAGATGTCCAGGGTCAGCCTTAAATCTGGAGGTGTTGCTGGGAAGCACAGTCTGGGTTAGGGCTGCTTCTTTCTCTGAAATCTCCTTTTAGCGCTCAAGGCTCAGCTGGTCCCATCTGAACAGCTGCGGGCTGGGGGCACGTGGGTTAGGAGTACACAGTAGCCTTGCTTCCTACAACCCACCATACTAGCATCAGCTGACCTCTGTCCCCACAACACTTGATCAAGAAAGGTTGAGGTGTGTGTGTTTCTGGCGCTCCGAGTTGAAACCCTCAGGGCTGGGATAGCAGCTGTGCGGGAAGCTAAAGCAACTCTTTAAACTCTTGTATGAAAGGCCGTTTATTTAGTTTATTAACAAATTATGCTGCTAACACATACCAGGCATGCTCAGGGGTGTAAAAAGCACTGAGAAATTAAACTTGATGGACAGTATGGGATTCCACACAATTAAAAATCATGTATCAAGCTAAAAACCTGCTTCAGGGAAAGTATTTCTAAGTAAAATGTCAACTTTTTTTCTTAGGAAGTGTTGACACTTGAATGGATTTATGTAAAGCCTCAAGTGTTTGTCGTTGACAATAGTTATGATGTAATTAAAAAGCTTTGATTTGGATCAAAGATTATGTTGATGCTTTTTCCCTCCCTTTATAAGGATGAATATATGAGGAATTCGTTTACGTGAGCAAATTGCATTTCATTTAAAACATTCAAATGAACATAATTTGACTTGTTAGTTCAGGAAGACTGACAAAAATGTACACTATAAATTGAGAAAGAAAAAAAAAGATTTTAAAAGAAATTAATAATTCTTAATCACCAAATCAGCATATTAGAGTAATTTCTGAAGGATCATGTGACACTTAAGAGTGGAGTAATGATGCTGAAAATTCTGCTTTGTTCACAGGAATAAATTACTTTTTAAAATAAAATAGAAACAGTTATTTTAAAGTGGTCATAAATTGAGAAATTCAATTTCCCTTTATGTTTTGACATGTAAGAGGTCATTGTACTATAATTTACGGTGGCCGAGAGAGAGAATTGAGAAAAATCATACTAACATTATAAGTGCACCTCAGGAAACATTATAAAAATAATCTTTAAAATGCAGTTCATGACCCCTTTAAACTGTAATAACATTTCACAATATTACCGTTTTACTGTATTTCTAATCAAATAAATGCAGCCTTAGTGAGCATGAGAGACTTATTTCAAAAACATTAAAAGTACTGACCCCAAACTGAATGGTAATGTATGTTTGTTTCAAAATGTGAATAGTTTACTTAAATTACATACTTCATGGTGACTTCAGAAATACATTTTATACTTTGACTAGAAAGTGTATAAAATGTTTTAATTAGAAGTGGTATTGAGTAGGAATGCAAATAATTAGTTTCAGGTAAACTAAACATTTCCCAAAATGATGCTTATTTGTATGAATGAAGTACAATTACTCAAATGATTTACACCCCTGAAGGGAAGTGCCTGTGACCCTTGATAGCTAATACGAAGAGAGGAAACTCTGTGAAATGTATGTGTCTTATTAGTTTAGTGTTGAATATTAAATGATAGAAATAAATTACTGAATGGCAGTTAAAATATAATATAGAAATGTGTGTGATGTAGTCCAGTGTAGTACTGCTCATTTTTAGTGCTTGTGACTTAAGTGTCTTCATGAAGTGCATGTTTAGTCTGTAATGTGTATGAATGGTCATATCTGAAGCCAATACATATCTGATTTTGTAAGGCACTATGAGTTATAGAAAGTGTACCATTTGATGCATGTGTTCAAATGCATGTCTGCATTGAGCTTTGCTCCCTAGAGTATATGTGTGAGTGTAACTGTGTGTGCGTGTGTTTGTGCATTGGGACGGTCAATACTGTCATGCCGAATAGAACATTGTATTCAAAACAAGCCCCCTAACATGATTAAGAAGGCCGATTCAATCTGAATGCTTAGCGGGAATGAATGATTCATTTAGTTATTAAAAATAGTTCCAAGCGGCAATTAAAAAGGGGCCTGGCATCATTTGTCACACCTGTGCAGTGACTCATGAAGCCTGTGCAGTGCAACCAATGATACGGCTCATTCTAGTCATGTTTGTTTACCCAGAATGCACCATTTACCCACATCCTGTTTGCATTATAAAAATTCCTTAGAATTTTTTTATTTTTATTTTATTTTATGTTTTTTATTATTATTATTATAGTGGAGTGTTCCTTTAAATCTGTAAACAGTTAATGTTAAATGTAAATTAAATAAATGTTCACAGTTCACAAAGATTCAGGGTGCACTCAGTAATTTTAGTATTTTTTTGTTATTGTTGTTGCATATTGAACTTACTGACACCTAGTGGGGCAGATTCAGTGTCACTCAAAATGTTTCTGTTACTATTCGAAGTAAGCCCTGATGACAACATTATTTTAAAATTAAATTATGTGACCTCAATACGTTAGCCCCCATGAAGTGACCCGCTTTGCGGAATATATATATAATATATATTTAATATTTCTATGCTGTATGTTTCTGCTGGCTTAAAGGCCTAGCAACACTCCACTATTTTTGAAAATAGGCTCATTTTCCAACCCTAGAGTTAAACAGTTGAGTTTTACCGTTTTCGAATCCATTCAGCCGATCTCCGGGTCTGGCGGTAGCACTTTTAGCTGTAGCTTAGCATAGATTATTGAATCTGATTAGACCGTTAGCATCTCGCTCAAAAATGACCAAAGAGTTTCTAGAGTTTCAAGAGTTTTCTTAGTACACGATGTAACTACAGAAGAGTCAAGTTTTAAATAGGAAAAATATAGAAACTCTTTGGTCATTTTTGAGCGAGATGCTAACGGTCTAATCAGATTCAATGGTCTATGCTAAGCTACAGCTAAAAGTGCTACCGCCAGACCCGGAGATCGTCTGAATGGATTCGAAAACGGTAAAACTCAACTGTTTAACTCTAGGGGAGTTGGAAAATGAGCATATTTTCAAAAATAGTGGAGTGTTCCTTTAAATCTGTAAACAGTTAATGTTAAATGTAAATTAAATAAATGTTCACAGTTCACAAAGATTCAGGGTGCACTCAGTAATTTTAGTATTTTTTTGTTATTGTTGTTGCATATTGAACTTACTGACACCTAGTGGGGCAGATTCAGTGTCACTCAAAATGTTTCTGTTACTATTCGAAGTAAGCCCTGATGACAACATTATTTTAAAATTAAATTATGTGACCTCAATACGTTAGCCCCCATGAAGTGACCCGCTTTGCGGAATATATATATAATATATATTTAATATATTTAATTCAGCATGAATTGCCATTTTCAATTTAACAAAACAAAAAAAAAAATGTGGGGTGAGGTTTGTTTATTTCTGTTGGAAATTGACTGAACAAGTCCGAATGTGAGTTTGTTTAAAAAAAAAAAAAAAACTTGTCTAAATATCTATTTGGCTACTGGCTTAAAAGTCATTTCAGAAGAAGAGCTTACATTCACATTAAAAAATTATGAAAAACAAACATTAGGATTGTTTGATGAATAGAAAGTTTAAAAGAACAGCATTTATTTGAAAAAATAACAATTTTGTAACATTATAAATGTCTTTACGGTCACTTTGTTCAGTTTATTGTGTTTTTGCCTAATAAGTGTGAATTAAAAAAATAAATAAATAACATCTTACTGATCCCATGAATTTTTCAAAATGTACTATCCATTTCTATCATGTATAACATTTTTTAATGAGGGTAAAAAAAATGACTGAGTGCACCTTGTTGTTTTGACATTTTAAATAAACATGTCCATAGTACAGTGGGAGTTTTGCTTTTCTCTCTCTTCTCATCTCTCTCCCAAGAAAATTTTATGTTATATGACATAAGCACTTTGATGTATAATATTATCTGTTTGATTTCCAATATCATCCATGTATAATGGTCGCAGTCTCAGGTGTTTCTAACGGGCTTGACGGTTGGTTTTTATGTGACCGTTCAAGGCCATCCCAGTGTTATTCAGTAATGCTGTGAATGCAGTTCCTTGACTTTTACAGAACAATAGTGATGGAGGGAGGGGGTTTACAGAGGAGAGGACGTTTAGAGTGGCTAAATCAAAGCGTCTTGACACAGCTGCAGTTTCTATTGAATCGGCCCCCAGTCCGAGTAACCCCCCACCTCTCGTCCATCCAGCCAGTCAGCAGGCGGTATTGTAAATTTTATCTTCTCTTGCAGAAATCATTTCGTCTTCGTTGCAGCAGATGAAATTTCTTGTAACACCTCCTCAGGTAAAATAAATAAATATAAATGAATTCCAAATCACCCTCACTTTCTCGATGCACCCACGAGAGAGCGAGCATATACCCCCTTTTTTATGCACCCTGACAGTGAGTGCTTCTATTGCCCGGCTGTCTCCTTATTTCTGCCCCCTTTTAATTAGTAGATGTTACGTTTTATCTTACTACGTTTCTCTTGAATGCTCTTTTTTGGACGGGTGGAGTAGTTTTGGAGTACTGCATGAGGATAGCTGGAAGGCATCGCATTCATGGTTCTCATCTTCTGTTTCTCTCTCCCATGGCACTGCTTGGAAGAGGCATGTGTTCCTTGAAGTGTGAAATGAACACGCTTGTCACGAGCTTGGAATCTGTGATTTTTCCTTTTCTTTCTGTCTCAATCTTCATTGTGTTCCATGGTTCCTTTGAGTTCTCCACCGTCGCCTCCCTCTCCATTAGATCTGTGTGTGTGTGTGTGTGTGTGTGTGTGCGCGAGAGGGCCTTTTTTTGGTTGGTTTGTTTGTGTTACTGTTTTACAGGTGTGTTGTGCTGTTGTTGTTGTTGTCGTATCAAGGTTGCTCTTGTAGTGTATGGTGTCTTGCACATTGGCTGTAGGGGGCTAGATCTTGGGAATGACACAAGTGTGATTGTTACTAGTTTGAGTCGCGGTATACAAAAAGGAAAATGGACCTGTCCGTCCGCGCATTGATTTTGTGACAGCCCTTTTTTTTCCCTTCCCTTCCCTTCTTTTTTTCCCCCTCGACCATGGAAAATGAATATGCTAACAAGGCTGTAATTTAGCAGAAGGCACTTTCTTGAAGACATCAGCTGTTTTCTGTAAAACACAATTGGAATGTGTAATTTGGAGTCTGAAAAACTTGCAAATTATGGTCTAATTGTCCCAGTTCAATAATTGCTGATAACCCCGAAGGCTGCATGCATCCTGTTCGCAAATCCATGTAATCAGTAAGTAAGAAAAGCGGAGAAGGTCCGCGTTTAGACTAACTCGCATTAGAGCCCCTAAAGCACAGCCTGGCATTGTTTAAAGAAATCATAGAAATGAGCTGTCCGTTCGGTCTCCTGGTGGGAAAAGTCAATGCATTTAGAGGAATGGCGCTGCTGGAGCACACATTTTCCAAAATAATGAGCATCTAGTCAATAATGCAGATATATCCCAGCCATCTGAGATGTATTATCCTGTATCTCAGGGCCCAGATCTAATTTAGCCGTATGTTAGAGTCTCTGGTGTTCATTAACAAACATAGAGCTCACCAGTCTCATAAATCAGGTTTTTTTTTTTGCTTTCAATCTGTCTTGATGGGCGGCAGGAGAAGCCTAGTATAACAGATCATAGAAAGGAACAAACCGATAGTCACAAGTACGAGTTTAAGCTTAAATTTGTAGTGCGTTTCCGGCAGGCACTGCTAGAACAGCTACAAACAAAAACACATTTTCAGTGTCCTTCAAATGGCAATTAAAAACCCCAGTTCTTGCATTTCGGGTGACTCATCCAATCAGCGTTTTTTCCCTTGCTTAATACTTTAGGAATAATTCACCAGGTGCTATATCCTGAGGGTCACCTTTTCAATCTTAGCTCCAGAAGAGCGAAGGCAGCCCTGGTTTGATCACTGCACCGCATACTCATTAAAACTAACCCCTGTAAACACAGATAACGCAGGTCAAACAAAATACTTGGCCGCGCATTGAAATATGAAGACAGAGCTACTGTGTAGTGAATAACAATGTCTATACTAATTTGCAGTGGATTAACTTCTTAATCGCCAGGAGTGGAAGAATATGTAAATTGGCTCATTTCTCTGCCCTCTGATTGGCTCTTTATCTGGTCCAGAAACAACATGCATGCATAACAAGGCTTTGAGGAGCAGATATGCCAGGTTGTTTTCAAACGAAGCCTGCTCAAACTTTGAGGGAGAACAGGGTGAGATCTCAGGATATAAGACACTAGAAAAGTATTAATTAAGCTCACATTTACACTAAACACCCTGCAACATTTTCATCAAGTCAGCCCCGAACGAGAATAATGAACAGATGTTTTGCTTCTGGTTTTTTTTTTTTTTTTGGTGCC
>NW_015629044.1:732396-746407 GCF_001515625.1 Sinocyclocheilus rhinocerous
TTTTTTTTTTCCTGTGATGTTTTTTTTTTTTTTGCCTTTTTGATCAATATGCCTAAATTAAACTACTAAAAAATTGAAGGGTTGTTTGTGCAAGTGTATTGAACTTGAAAAAACAAGCAAATTCTTCTTGGTACCGATTTGCAAAGTTTGTATATACAAACGGATATTGCCGTAAGCGCTGACATCCTATAATCACACAATTAGAATGAACAGAGCATCTAGTGAGGTCTTGCACAAGTGGCCCTTCAACTTTCAAACAGTGATGTCTTCCTCTTTGCCCTGTGCAGCATGACTGCAAGAGCCATGTGATCTTCTCCTCTCTGACTTCATTTGATTGTCATTTTCCAAACACACTGAAATCATCACCATACGTAGTTGTTTCAGCCCGTGGTGTCGTATATGACTGTATGACATTTGTGTTTGCATAGAAAAGAAGCGATTTTCAACTTGGCAGCGCGATCTGACCATCTCTGCATGTTTCCACAGTTACGGACGAGTTTATGCTGCCGACCCCTACAACCACGCACTTGCTCCAGCAGCCACATACAGCGTTGGTGCCATGGTGAGCGTGAATTTCCATCTCTACCTGCCTCGATTCCTCTTTCATTTTTCCTCTTTCCTCATGGCCCCTTTATTTATCCCTTCCCTGCTCTTTTCTCAGTGCACGCTTGTCATGTACGCTCATTCTTTTCCCTTTTCTTCCCACCTTTTCCTCCTGCATGGATTTTAGCACTGCTGACATCTCCTCACTTAAACTTAATTGAATTTGTCTCTTGTGCTAACGGCAGCTGAAATGCCACATTAATCCTCCCAGTAAACGTGATAAATGTCTTAATTTCTTGGCAGTGTAGTGCATGTTAGTTATTATATTTCTAATTTTGTGAATATCACCTAGCCGAGCGCTCCCCTTAATGGAATAATTAGTCATTTTGATAATTAAATCCATCACCTAAGTGGTGCTGTAGCAACAGCTAAAAGAGAGAGGGAGCAGAGGAGAGACGGTGTGATGAAAGAGTGCGAGGAAGACCGATAAGAGTCTCCGGGCACCCACTGCGATGTGCGACTTGTTTGTACGTGGACTGCTTTTGATCCCAAAACGTCCACGTTGCATACAAAACGTACTCTGCGAAGATCAATTTCTTAATCTGTATTTTAGTCTGATTTTTCAGTAAAAATGCTTGAAACGTTTCTGTATGTTAATAAGACTTATTTATTTATTTTATATTATTCTATTTTCAAATTTAATTATTTGAAAGTTTTAAGTTTCTTGTTTTAAGAACAAATCTCTAAAGGTGTGGTTACATTTACCATTGCTCTGCATATTTTTGCTGGCGAAATACAGTTGTTTCAGTAAGAATCCACACAATCTGCAATTTGGCATGAGGGCAAAAGACTCTCCGCATAAACTAACAGAAAGCTGCTTGGTTTGAAAGTGACTTCTGTATGAGCTGTGTTTCATACATCTACACTATTAACAATAGACAATTGAGTTTTTTTGTGCAGCTTATTTTTTACTTCAAGATATTTTCTCAGATACATCTTATACGTTTTCTTTTGTTAATTTATTGTTTTATGGATTTCTACTGGAAAATAAGACAAAAATAGGTTAAGAAAATGCTTTTTGCGGCGTATGAAACTCTGCATTCGTTGCTCGTTTTTTGATTTGCTCTGTTAACTCATGCATTTCTTTCACCCCTTTTACATTTTTAAGTAGCTAAATGCATCTCTTCTGGCATGAGGTGTGTCGGTGTGCTTGCTGCATGATGGAACGTGATTGGTTTCGTCCGGGGGGTATGTACAGCAAATAACCTGAATGCTAGCGGAGGTCTCCTCTGAACTGTGTCATTGAAACGTGTCCAAACCCATGGCTTCTCTTCCAGAATGCTTTCGCTCCCTTGACTGATGCCAAGACCAGAAGCCACGCCGACGATGTGGGTCTCGTTCTTTCTTCTTTGCAGGCTAGTATATACCGAGGTGGATACAGTCGTTTCGCGCCATACTAAAAAAAAAAAAAACCTTTCAAAACCTATTGAGAATCTTCCTGTGGGGGTAACGGAGGAGTAATTCAGAGGCCTGGGTATTGCAATACATGCAGTAGTGCATCATTTTAGCATCTCTTAAGAGAGAGAAGACAAAAACGGATATTTTTCATCTTATACCTCAGATATTTTGTGCTGTGTATTTTAATATTGTGGGTTTTTAATTTCTAACGATTACATAGATTGTTGGCTGTAGAGGTTTCTGTGGTGATCTAGAGAGCTGCTAGATTTTAAAAAGATGAAAAAAGAATAATAATAAGATTCAAATTGTTAGGGCTTTATCATGTAAATGAGTTGTGTATGATAAATATTCAAGTCACTTCGGGGTTATCATATTCTGTAAGAGTGTAAGTGACTAGAGTCGTCCAGTGGTTTCTGCTTCCATTTGACATCACCTTTTGTCTTTCTTTTGGTTTCTTTTGTTTCTGGGTTCTGTGCCGTAGAGGAGGCGTGTGCAGGGGGTTGTGGGTAGGAGTAGATATGGGCGTGGTGGGCGAAGGACCGGGGGCTGGCAGTAAAGTCGGTGTAGTCCCCCGAGTGCAGTAAAGACACAGAGCCGGTCAAAGAGACCACTGAGGTATCGATTATTTAAGCTGTCTTATATCAGTCATTACTCAAAGCCAAAGGTTATGTTCCTGGGGTGTTCAGTGTGTATATTCAGACTATACATAGCAGCTCGTAGAAACTCCCCCAAAAATTCACCATGACAGTATTTTACTGTTTAACTATTATCTAGTCCTTAAGTCAGACCCACGCTAGTTTAGGCCTACCACGAGATGTTCTTTTTATATTACAGTACTTCCAGTACGTCCATTGATATAATGCTGACTTTTATAATACGGGAGAGTCGAAACATGAAAAAGAAAAAAGAAAAAAAAAAAGACTTTTTGTTTTTCTTTTATCTTTGTTTGTTTTTTGCTTTTTTTTTCTCAGAAGTTAAGAAACTCTTATTATTTGTACAAGACGAGAGTGGGAAAAAATAAACTAACGGTGTATTAAATTTGATCTGTGCAGTGAAAATGTTCTCTTATACGAAAAACACAACTGTATAATGTTTTAGATTTAGTGTGGTAGACCAACTGTTAGAGAAAGGAGTCTCATATTTTATGGAATCATACACAGATCCACAGATTTATATCAACACTTTACAAGTAATGCAATCATTATGTAGATATAATCATAGTATTTTTGTCAACTGTACAATTTTGCACACACAACCTGCAATTTTTTCCATCACTACTACTACTACTTCTCAATTGTGGGACGTTCTGTTGTCTGTTTTCTTTTGGTTCTCCGCTTCTTTCGAGTGTTTCGTTTTGATATCATTTTTAATGTGACATCCTTTGTACTATTATTTTCTAGAACTCAGCCTTTACACTTTGAAACTGTTTGATTATCGAGAAACTGAGAAATATATGACTTGTGAAAAAGATATCTATATGTAAATAGGAATAATGATAATGAACTATGTCATTTACAAGTGCTACACAAACAAGCTGTCGAGGTGTTCTTGAAGAGTCGCAGCTTGACTGTGCATACGCGAAGACTTCCCTTCATGTTGTTTACACGTATACCTAATTAGAGGTGTTTGTCACATATCTCATTTTTCTTTCTTTTGTATTTATAAAAGTTTCAATTGCATAAAATACAAACAAAAGAGCAGCTCCAATTTATCCGGCTGCAAATATCCTCTTGTGAATGAAGTAATTTGGGTCTCTTTGCTCAGTTTGATTGGCTGAATGAGACTGGACTGATTATCATGCAGATTGCAGGGAGTGGACGCTGGCTTTCTCGCGATCGGTCAGCCGTTGCTCTCTCATAACACTATAGACTTGCAAATCACAGTTGTCACTAGGATTCAGACGCATTGGATTCTATGTGGGATTGTTCAGAAATTCAGACGTCTTGAATCAAGGGAGAAAAATTCACCAAATACGTGTTGTGGACAGGCTTTCTCCTTGTCATTGTATGTGCATGCACTATGATCTGCATAACAATAACCATCAATAAAGTTTCTCAAGATAACAGGAACTTGTCTCGGAATTTCTTTGCACGATGCCGGCTGGCGGATCTTATATTCATTCAGATGATGGAGTGCGTTTGTCCTCTGATCTGATTTCATTGACTAAAATTGCATTTAAAAGCTCAAGGCAAAGAGGAAATGATCATCTCCGAGGAGGTTAAGTGGAATTGATGCAGCCAGGTCTGAGGTGGTCATCTGTACGGCTTTAAGAAGACTCTGTATTCAGAATGAAGGAGCGAGATCGGATTCTTGCGGTCTGATTAGGTTATCCCACACACTTTCAGGGTTATGAAACCTCTCCGGTCTGCAGATATTTCCAAAAAGGAAGCCACAATATGGGCTTATTTTAGGGTGCAGTTAAAGGAAAAATGGAAAAAAAATTGGAGCACACTCACAAATAGCGGAAGATCATTAGCATAACAGTCCAGCAAATGGCAATATTCTGAACGTACTATGAAGAACATTACTTTGGAGAATGATGGGACCCTCTCATCATCAAACCTGAACCTGTCTGCCCCGCATAACTGTAAGTAGCAGATATTCATTATCTTTCTCTCATTTCGCTAAGGTATGACGGAATTTCATAAATTATGTATACTACAGATAGTTCTAATTGAAGAAAAGAGGAATTACCCCACATTCTCGATTTGATCAGTGTAATTGGAAAAACTTAGCCAGAGGTTCCTTGGAAAGATAAGCAATATAAATGTTTAAATGTGATGAAGGAGTCACATTATGCTAGGTAATTACAACACCTCTTCACAGAAATGGGTGATCAATAATTAACGTATCTTTGGTCACAAGTCAGGGACATATTTAAAATTGGTTATTAATTCTATTATGAAAAATGTACATTCTCTTCAGATTATGTTGCTGAGTCCACAGTGAGAGGTAAAGGAGGTCTGATGGTTTTAATTCAGTCTCTCTCTCTCGCCGTTCGGTCCCTCTTCCCACCGGCTCTATGAGAGCTGTCAGTAATGTGATGATTTATGTTTCTGAATTAAATCACGTATTAAATGAAGTAATTTGGGTCTCTTTGCTCAGTTTGTTTGGCTGAATGAGACTGGATTGATTATCATGCAGATTGCAGGTAGTGGACGCTGGCTTTCTCGCGATCGGTCAGCCGTTGCTCTCTCATAACACTATAGACTTGCAAATCACAGTTGTCACTAGGATTCAGACGCATTGGATTCTATGTGGGATTGTTCAGAAATTCATACGTCTTGAATCAAGGGAGAAAAATTCACCAAATATGAATTCCCCAATAATAAAAGCTGTTTTAAACTGAATATCCACCCTAATATTAAGGCCTTCACACCAAGAAAGATGACTAGCATCCTCACCAAGGCATGAAAACATTTGTTTGTTATAAGCATGTGCTGCAATTAAGTCTTCTTATACTTTAAATACTCAAGGATGGATTCTGATTGGCTGTCAATGTATTTAGCTTTCAGCAGATGAAAAAAATCTTTTTGAAAGTAACTCTGCTATTCTTTTAAATTCAGAATATTTTTAAAAGTTATTGTCCTTGGTGTGAACAGGCCCTTAACCCATTCTCCCAGTCTATCCAAGCTGCTCTATAACCAGTCAACAGAACAGGCTGGAAGACCATCTGAGACCGGAAAACCATCTTAGACTTGTTTAAAGGGGTCATATGATGCTTTTTTTAAAGATCATTATTTTGTGTATTTGGTGTAACAGAATATGTTGACATGCTTTAATGTTCAAAAAACACATTATTTTTCAAATACTGTACATTATTGTAGGTCCTCTATGCCCCGCCTCTCTCAAACGCTTCGTTTCTTGAAATCGCATCATATGACCCCTTTAAGCTCTTTCAGAAGGGTTGCATTAAATCAGTGATTCTCAACCTTTTTTTAACTCCAAAACCCCCTGCTGTCCACAATAATATTCAAAGTTTAAAAAAATTAAACATCTAAATTTACAGAAATCTGAAGTTTTGAAAATTAAACTACAATAATTAAACTGTAGAATTCCAGAAGTCTTAGGATGAATGTGAATTGGTCTTTAGTCATCTTGAGGCGCCCTACTGGATCCCAGCCCTGTTTTTTTTTTTTACAATATTATACAGTCACAGACTTTTAAATGTAGCTATATATGTTCATTAGAGAGACAGCTGGACTGGGCACCCGGAGGAAAAGGCTATACGTCACGACACTCGTAATTACAAAAACTGTCATCCCATTGCAGTTTACACTGCGCCTCCAAAGCCATTTGTCACGAATAAGACCTGCATGAGTTACTGTCATATCGAAGATTTGTGCACTGCACCTAGCAGCCTCTTGCCTGTGTGAGCTTTCCTCCTCCTCTTCCTCCCGCAGCCCTGTCTTTTTCCGGAGTCTCCAAATGACTCATCAGACCCATGATGCAAATGAGACCTATGCCTGGGTCTTGTTTTCATTTGACTGGAGGCCCGTGGAATTCACCAACGCCGTGATGTGACCCGCCGCTTTCAATTTCAAAAGGCCACAGATTTGATCATGTCTGCTAAATTCAGTTTTACTGGGGCTCTCGGAATGCTGTGTGGTTCACGTGAGGGAACGTGTCGAGTTCGTCAGCATTACTGAGGTGCCAGAGATGACATCACCACTGTGCAGAACGAGCTGATGTGAGTGTGATGTATGCAAACATTAATGTGCATCACTTTGTGTGAAGACATCAAACAGACAGTGCAACTGCTGAGGCGCACTGTATCTTTTAGCTCTCTTTTGGCATTTGAATGCACTCCTAAAAAGAATAATAATAAGTTTGGGGTCAGGTAGATTTCTTTTAATGTTTTTGAAAGAAGTATGTTATGCTCACCAAGACTGCATTTATTTAATCAAAAATGCAGTAATAATAAAAATAATAAAACTGCAAAATTGTAATATTGTGAAATATTTCCTGTGATGTTGTCAAAGCTGCATCCTTGCTGAATAAAAGTAATATTAATTGTATAAATAAACTATTAATTTCACACACACACACATATACTGTATATATATATATATATATATATAATGGGGTAATTTAAGTAAATAATAAATCTAAATTACATTTTTAATGAATCAATTTAATGAAATCTATATCACATCCCATTAATTTATGTAAAATATATATTTTTATACATTAAAATTGCTATAATTTAAATGTTATGTTTAATTTAAAAATAAAATGAGATATTACTTGTTTAATGTGTTTTGTTAACTGTTATGTAGCCCGTGGTTATGATAATTGTTTTTCAGCGATCACATCTCAGAGCAGGAGTCTTATTGTTTTCACAGAGCGCCTGAGCTATGATGAAGAAATATCTATTCTCTTTGCATCAAATGATTTAACGTATCCATATTGGGAAACAGAAAATGGCATTAGTTCAAAAACATAATATAGGTTATTAAATTGGCAAATGCCTGTGGTGGCAGAAACAAGTTTATCTTTATAAAGCTGAAGTGATAAAGGATTAGCTGAAACACCAAGAGTCATGTCTCCTCCAAAAAGAGCTTTTAGATGTTTTGAACATCTGCGCTATAAAGCTGCACTATGAAAAGGCATATAGATATAATTGCATTAGCAAAAAAAAAAAAAAAGTGCTAGGGAGCCATGTTTTTCACATTTAGTCACAAATCATGGTCCTCTCATGTCTAATAAAATCTCATGCATGAGATTTGCATCTGATTTGTGCAGTTCAGAATGTGAGCAGTGATTCCATTGTGAAATGCATGGGAATACATGAGCATGGAAAATCTGATTATCATGGTCTGATAATATGCAGACATTCGAGAAAAGACTGTTTTTATTGAGTCATATTTTTCCTCTTCCAAAACATTTTTCTTAAACATCTCTCTCTCTCTCTCTTAAAAAAGAAAAAAGCGCAGCCTTTAGTTCCGTGTGCATCACTCAAAATGCTTTTAGCAGCACAATAGAATATCATTCATATGTTTTTACAGGAACACGTTATGCACAATTCAATGGCTCAATATTCCATAAATGCTCTCTCATGAAATATCACCGGTGTGAGATGAAACGCTGATTGGTTTTATTATCTAGTGTAGTGGTGGGGTCGGTTGGATGGAAAGAGTTTATTACCACTATTGTAGTTTATTTTTGTTTTACTAGCTCTTCTCATCGACCCTTCTCACTTGAGCCACGCTAACTGAAAGTTTCAAACGTTCATTCTCAGTGTTCTACCTCCACCTGCTGGTCATATAGAGAATGACTGTTTAAAAAAACTGCCAGCATTGAGAACATCCACTATTATGCAGTGCAGATATGTCAAGAATATTCACACCGAACACGTTTGTGTTCTTTTGATTTTTTTTTCTGTGTAAACATCGCTTGACGAACGTCTTTGATCGTTGCCATGCTTTTTCAACGTTTCGCGTAGGCTACTATTTCGATTCTCGCGCTTTGCCTCACGTTCTGTGTGAACGGCCCTCAAGAGAACACGCGATTTGTGCACCAGCGTCACAACTAAAATGTTGTTAGGGAACATTCACACCGAACACGCTTTTGCGTTTAAAACGCGACGCATGGCAGTTTAAATAAATAAAACCTTTGGATCGTTTACGTAGAAAAACCATGGAAAAGAACTGTAGTGGAATGCAAAAGACGTTAAGTGTGAACGGCCTCTCAGACTATATCATAACCAGCAGTGTTAGTAGCCTAGCTTAAACACATAAGTGATGCTTCGTAATGACAATAGATGAGGAGAAGGAGGGTCGCTCCCACCTCCTTATGCTCCCCAGCCTCCTTTGCCCAAATGGTGTACATCACAAGCCCTATCTCCATACTGCTGACATCTAGGTCGACTGTGGTTTGACATGGCAAGCTAACTAGCCTCTTTTTTTCCCCCTCTCTGTCTCATTAACTCCCTCACGCCACTCTTTCCATCCATCTCTCCCATCTCACGCACACCCACTATTTCCTCATTCTCCCTCCCTCCCTCTCTGTCCCTATCTGTCTCACACCCACTCCTTCTGTCTATCTCTTTTTCTCTTCTCTTCCTACCTTTCTGTTGGCCTCCTCACACCCAGCACCTCCATATGATGCTCTTTAATATTTGATCAGCTCCATCTTGTCTGCAGCCAGCAACAGTGACTTCATGGGATAAATAACGTCTGCCTGCATCTCATCGCCTCCCCGCATGCATCTGCAGTGCGTAATTACGCACAGAATTTATGAGAGGCAGCAGCTTTGTTTATTTGCAAACTGCTCGCAGTAATTGATGCCAGTGTGGAGTGCGGCTGCTTCTGGCCCTCGCGCCCAGACCCCGCTCATTTTCTTTATACGTTTTTACGACAAAACAGCTTGGCCGTTGGAGCTTGTGCGCTTGCAGGGTGGTAAATATTCGTATCTCTCAAAGCTCTCGTATCTCTCTTTAGGCTGGGGTTTACTGGATGTGAGGGGCCTGCCGCAGTGAGAGGAGACAGATGAAGGCTGATGTGGTGCATGCGGTGTAACGTAGGCTACTATCTGGGACCGCCACCAGGTGGACTTCAATGCGAAATGCAGTGTGTATGATTTCGCAGGTGCAAAAGACCAAACTGTCAGTAGAGTTAAAACTAGTTATCCTGGGTGGAATATTCCTGTAATTATAGGCCTACTGCAGTATTTAAAATAATTTCATGTGTTATCTATCTATCTATCTATCTATCTGTCTGTCTGTCTGACTGTCTGTCTGTCTGTCTGTCCAAGCAAGGATAATTGTGACACAATTATAGTATTCTGTTAATTAGAATACTGTGACAGACACGCATAAATCCATACACAGCAAAATGCGTTATTAATCAGTTTTTGTCTCATTCTGTAAAACTGTAATTTAAAAAAATCCTTAAAACAATGTGCATTTACTTAAATTTAAATGGTATAAGATATATAGTTATAAAGAATATACTTGAATTAAATTTTATACCCTATTTTGTGTGTGTGTGTGTGTATGTGTGTGTGTGTGTATGATGCTTATATATATATATATGATATATTGATCTGCCCCGTTTGTCAGAGACACTTCCAGGCCAGGATTGGCCTCGTCAGCCAAGTGTTTTGTGGACTCACATTGTTCTGACCTGTACTTTTTAAAATATATCAAAGAAAAAGTGATCATACTAAATGTTATTATATTTAAATGAAGATAGTGGCAAAACCTTGTAAAGATTTCAAATGACAATTAATTAGTTTTTTTTGGGGGGGGGGGCTATATATGCATATAAAGATGTTAAAATATTTTTACTGTAAAACAATACAAAAAAATCTGTTAAAGAGGAGTTTTGGAAGGTCAAATGTAATATTAGGATACATGTTGATAGAAGAACTGATGACATTGGAGTAGGTGTTACTTAAAGCATAAAATAGAGATTCAAAACTAAAGAAAGGCACTACTTCTGTCCACCAGCAGAGGGAGATCGCATTATGTAACGTAACAAAGGCCCTAAGAAAAAGAAAAAAAAAAGGATGTGGAGCTTCTCATTAGTTCTAAGAATATAATCAAAGCGTCTACAGATAACGCTGTAATCAAGGTTGAATGAATGACTGTGACAGGAGAAGAGACAAGTTCAAGGTCAACCGCAAAAAGCAAGGCCTTAAAATAGTCAGAAGGAAGTGGCGCAGAAGGTCTCTGAAATATAGCATCACATCTCATGCTTGGCCTGACATTTCCGCTTATTGGATTGTCCTCAAAACAGCGCCTGAGATATGATATCTGCTATTACATGTGCTCATTTTAAGGTCCATTTTTTAATCTTGCTATTTATACTCCTTATAGTATAAATAAACAAATCCATCATGAAAAATTTGCCTTGTTTGAATCAGGAGAGAATGCACAGATCAAGCACTGTTTACAAGCAAAAACAGTTCTAAACAAATATGTAGGTAGATTTTGATGTGAGAGGACAACAGGGAATGGACTTTTTCACTGGAGGAAGCATTATTATGGACTATTTTGGCCAGAAGCAACGTTTTGAAGTTAAAACGCATTAATGATGATTTGTTTCTTATACAAACATGCAGCTTTTCGCTTCACAGGATTTTAACTGATGAGCTGGAGTCATGTAGATTATTGTGATGTTTTATCAGCTTTTTATCAGTTTGGACTCTTATTCTGACGGCACCCATTCACTGCAGAGGATCCATTAGTGAGCAATTGATGTAACGCTAAATTACACCAAATCTGTTCTGATGAAGAAACAAACTCATCCACATCTTGAATGGCCTGAGGGTGAGTACATTTAAATTTTGGGGTGAACTACTCCTTTAATAGCCAAACCTGATAAGTTGTTATATATCATCTTCAGTGTGATACATAAGCTAATGCTTTTAACTGGCATTTTGCTAATTATTTTCTTACTGTGTATTATGGCCTTATGAGAAAATATATGATAATAGTAATCATAATCAAATTCAAATTCAGATATTCAAGACTGCACTTCGGATTTTGTATTCATAGTAGGATTTGCAGTTTCATTCTATTGAAAAATAATATAAAACCCACTGATCATTTTTCAGCCGGTCAAATCATCAAATTACATTTTCATTGTCTCACTGTCTTATGATTTAAAGAGACATAAATACAAGGGAAGATTAACATTCTTTTGTAGATTTAGATTTAGATTTTGAGATTTAAGCTCAAGCTGATTCTATTCAGCATTCATCATCATCTTGACTTTTGTTTTTCATTCAATGTGATTTTTTGTATTACTTCCGAGTCATCTCACGCAAGCCCAAAATCAATACTTTCCACCTCTCAGATCACCGAGATCAAAATATTTGATGAAACCTCTGTAGCAAGAAACTTTCAGCCCTGACAGTACCTTAAAAGCATTAAATATCCTAAAGGATCTTTTCTACAAGTCTCTTAGATCAGTAATTGTAGAAATCAGTTATCTATCAGTCAGACAGATGCAGCAAGGTTGTTTCCAAAATTGCATTGTGTAATTTCCCAAATAATGCAATGCTATCAGAAACCTTTGTGTCTGTCATCCATTTACAGAATGAGTTTATAACAAGCTATCTGTGAGGGACAGATCCAGCCATCTGGAGAGGGTCAAGCATCTGCTTTCATTCATGCACTAGTCGTAATTTATTTAAAGATCTTGTTTGCTACTTCCTGTTCTGGAAAGACTGAAGGTTTTAGTCTTAATAAAACCATATAATTGCGAATATTTATTCAGTGAGATCTAGATTTAAGTAGAGATCAGAAGGTCAGATTGTCAAGTAGGCAAATTGGTAGCAACTGATTAGGAATGTATTTGCAATTACTGGCCGTTTCTTCTTATTTGAGGTCTAAATTAGCACTCTACATGCACTTCAACATGTATGCTGGATAAATAAATTGGCATTCAAAAAGTAAATCAGAGGGCAAGACCTCTCTCTCTCTCTCTCTCTCTCAAAAAAAATAAATAAATAAATAAAAACATTAAGAAAAGAAGATCCATATGAAATGACAACAAAGAGGAAAAACTGATATTTTATTGTGTTTTACTGAAACAAACACATAAATAAAAGACAATAAGCAAATGTACTGTAAAAATTCTGTTACAATGTTTGACAAATGTTGTTTCTATACATCAGGGGTTCCCATGCTTTTTTTGGGCAGGTCAACCCCCTTAACTGGTCACTTGGAGATATTTTTACATTTTCACATGTATTTATTATTATTATTATTATTATTATTATATAACCTCAAAGACTGACCCTTGACCTTACTAAAACTGAACACTGAAATGTTCATAATCCTTTTAAAATATAACTATGTAAACATCGATTTAATTTTCAGTGTTTGCGTGGCATTTTCAGTGCCTTCATGTGGTGTAATCCTCTTCTGTCCTTAGCATAGTCCTGATTCAGACCATGTCAAAATTCATGTTCTTCCTGATTGGTCAGCTGGCTCACTCTGGCTGAGGTAAGTAGGAACGCCACGGCGGTACAGAGTTCTCCAACAAAAGAAACAGAGGCTAGAATCAGAGACCAGCCAAAGTAAATCTCAATGTCCTCCAGGGTTTTGTGGCCAGAGATGTCCACAGCCTCTTTGAAGGCGGCCGCAGAGTACGCCATGTAGACACAAATTCCAGCCAATGACAGCATAGCTGTAAGGAACAGAGCAGGAAGATAGATGTTTGTAAGACATTCTCCAGTGGTTTGTAGAAGACAGTAAATGCATACACTGTACTGATACCGGACAGAAATCACACTTGATAAATGGTAATGTTTTTACAATTGTTTTATGTCAGAATAGATTCTCTTAACCAATTTTATTGCTCACTGAGTTGACTACTATAAGTATGCCATTTATGGGTTTATCTCCCCCCAAAATGTAAACAATCGAGCCTCCCAGGCACCATCAAAACAGCGGCCCGCTCAGATCTGTCAATCTCTTTGCAGCTGAGCCAAGGGTGTTTAGCTGGCTGACACGTTACATGCATAGTTCCAAATCTGTATAAGTTTCTTTTGTTGAGCACAAAAGAAGATATTTTGAAGAATGTTGGTAACCAAACAGTTGATGGTATAGCCACTGACTTCAATAGTATAGACAAAAAATACAATGAAAGTCAATGGCTACCATCAACTGTTTGGTTACCAACAATCTTGTTTGGAACAACCTGAGGGTGAGTAAATGAAGACAGAATTTTCATTTTTGGGTGAACTATCTCTTTAAGAAATTAGAAAATGAAATTCAGATTCAGTAACAGAAGTGCAAGCCAAATTTCAAAGACTTGCCAAAATACACGGAGACAGACAACAGGGTAAAACAAAGGTGAACACTGGCGGTGCTTTTACAAGATGGCAGAATTTGATAGAATGGGTTTCAATCGAGATGCCAAACTTGTAGTTCCCTTTCATGGGAACTTCGAACTGCGTCCTCTAGGGGTTTCCCCTCCTTGACATCTCGCTAAAAAGCGGATGCCAGGGCATACGCAGCAGCAGCAGGTCGGGCTGTCGCTTCATTGCACACGAT
>NW_015629044.1:746537-749845 GCF_001515625.1 Sinocyclocheilus rhinocerous
ATCTGGAATTTAAGGGTTAAAAAAAATCAAAATATTGAGAAAATCACCTTTAAAATTGTCCAAATGAAGTTCTTAGCAATGCATATTACTAAATAAAAAGTACGTTATAATATTTTTACAGTAGGAAATTTACAAAATATCTTCATGGAACATGATCTTTACTTAATATCCTAATGATTTTTGGCATAAAAGAAAAATCAATAATTTTGACCCATACAATGTATTTTTGGCTATTGCTACAAATATACCCCAGTGTTTTGTGGTCCAGGGTCACAAATGTTAACTCTTTACTATCAAGCCCCAGATGAAATAGTAAGATATTGTTAATGATAAGATTCATCGTAAGGGTGTGATGAGTGTAAGGGGCGTTTGCAAAGGTTGTTTGAAAATGTGCTTTGTTTTTGTAGTTCTGCTTAGTGACACTAGTAGCGCCAAATCAAAATACTTCACCTTTGAGGATGCAGTACTTATTTGTATTATTATATCATTATTATTAATAATACTATTTCACAACTAGTCAAAACATAGTTGTAGTTGCACCAGATAGTGTTTAAGTTTTTTGATAGTTTAAAAAGTATTACAAGGTTGTTGTTGTTGTTTTTTTGGTTGGTTTTTTTTTTTTTTTGGTTACTAAACTCATATGTTCGTTTGTGTTATTTAATAGTTTTATAACTTTACTATACTTCTAAAATGTAAAACATAGCAAAAAATAAAGGAGAAGGTGTGTCCAAATGTCTGACTGGCAGTGAAATGTATCTTTGTCAATGGAAACACTTTGCGTTTCTGCACCTTTTGTTCCGCCGTCTATGCAGCAGTGAGAATGAAATGAAAGTCTAATGCAACCCTCCACAATAAGGATCACTGCACTTAAAAGCAAGTCATTCATGCTGGTGCTTTTTTTACTTTAAAAAGCCCATGACTTTTGAGAACCCCCTTCATCATCAGAGCCCATCAGTTCCTGCTGGTATCTTAAAGAAGAGGCTGATGAATAATCTTAAAGACTTTCAGTCATTTATTGGCTGTGATCTGTAGTCTGGTGACATTTAGGGGCATCGCTGCTTTGCAATGATTGCATGTCTTCATATCAATTTGATTAAGTTCAGAGTCCATGTTGGGTTTAGTTGTTACCATGGCGTCTGCAAAGCAACATTATTTTTTTTCTGTTATAGGTACTGAGTGAATCTTGAAAGAGAAAGGCTTTTATCCTGAGAGGAATTTCAAGTGAACCCATATTTTCTCACAAATGATGTGGGTAGATATTTCATTTTAAAACATGAAACAGTGTCTGTGTAATAGAGTAGCACCAGTTAAATGGGTCCGGATAAAAATCTATCCCATTGTCAATGCTCCCAAGTCCCCTTTTTAATGTTATATCATAAAAAAAGCCTTCTACAAACTGGCACCAACATTTCAAATGTACAAAGCTGAATAAAATACAGAAAGCATTATTTGAAAGACTTTCACTTTTTGTTCTACAACATAAACTGCACACAGTCATGCCTCAAATATGAGTTTTGAAGCCAGCGTATGTGTGTGGTTGCTAACAAGTTGGCCTACTAAATAAGGACAACGACCACAAGGATGTGTTTGACAAATCAGAAAACCATTCAAATCTTTGTTAGCAATAAATAAAGTAACTTGTTAGCAACTTCCTTTTTGGGTCAACCTTCAAATTGACATCCTGACTGAAAAATGTTATTGCTCCAATGGTGATAAAATTTCTTATTACAGAATTGATGTACAAATTTACCTATTACAGAATTATGGCATTCGCAAGAAAAACATTAAAGGGATAGTTCACCCAAAAAAATGAAAATTGTCATCATACTCATTTACTCATTACTAATTCTGATAAAATTGTAATGAAAACTGTAATAAATTCTAATAAATGTAATAAATGATATGTTGGATCAGAAAAAAGTTCTAAAGCTACTTTTTGTAATGTCTGTTTCTCAGCCAGATTATTAGATTAATTAATCACCACATTGTCTAATATATATATATATATATATATATATGTATATACAGTGTATATATATATATACACACAAAGATGGGTAGATTACTTGAAAATTGTAATCCGTTACTGATTTCAAATTACATGACAAAAATTGTAGTTAGTAACGTAATCCGTTACATTACACATTTGTGACCCTGACACAAAACCAGTCATAAGGGTCAATTTTTCGAAATTGAGATTTATACATAATTTGAAGGATGAATAAATAAGCTTTCTATTGATGTATGGTTTGTTAGGATAGGACGAAAAATAACAATTTGAAAATCTGGAATCTGAGGGTGAGAAAAAATCAAAATACTGAGAAAATCTCCTTTAAAGTTGTCCAAATCAAGTTCTTAGCAATGCATATTACTAATCAAAAATTAAGTTTTAATATATTTACAGTAGGAAATTTACAAAATATCTTCATGGAACATGATCTTTACTTAATATCCTAATGATTTTTGGCATAAAATAAAAATCAATAATTTTAGGTAATATAATCAGACTACTTTTTGATTACTTTTAGATTACCTTTGACCTAACTCATTTATCATATTGATTTAAATAAGATAATATTGTACGATATTGCTATAAAAATGCAAATAAAAAGAAAATATATTGCATTTCTTTCTATGACGTGCACATTATGTCAAGGTTTCCCAAACTGGGGCTCGTGAATTGCAGGGGGTTTGTGAGTTTAATGAAAAGCTAATAATTCAAATGTAAAATTAAAATAAATCATGTTAAAATAACGAAAATCAAAATAAAACACTAAAAATATATATTTAATTTGTTTGACATGTGACAGAGAATGGTGAACATGCAAATGTGTTACTTAATTATTAACTTATTACCTTAACATCTCAGGGGGAACTTGAAATAAATGAATTAGGTGAAAGAGATTTGGCTGACACGAAAAAGTTTGGGAACCCCTGCATTACATGTAAATAAGAAATTATGTGAATTTGTGCATTTTAATGTGTTTGAAAGAAAAAAGCCTTCCAAAGACATAGTAATACATGGTTAAATAACCCACTGAGTGATAATTCAAATACAAAATTAATGTGTTCATCAGTAGTTAATGCAATGTTGAAATGTTGAGAAAACACTTCTTAAAATGAAAATGATTTTTGTAAATCCAGTGGTCAAATGCTGTGAGGCCTCTTAATTTTCTGTGTAATTACAGCCACCTGACCAGTGACTAGACTTTGTGTGAATGTCCACAAACCTGGAAAACTTTCTGACTGTAATTAAGCATTAGGCTATTTTAGAAAGGAACATTTAAAAGATGAAAAAGAGGAATTAG
>NW_015629044.1:749862-759808 GCF_001515625.1 Sinocyclocheilus rhinocerous
TGGAATCTGATTACGTAATCCAGATTACATGTAATCAGTTACTACCCAGCTTTATATATATATATATATATATATATATACACTGTATATATATATACACACACAGTATATATTACATTTTCCAAATATTTAGCAAAACATATACAGCTGCAAAGACATTTATTTCCAAGAGAATTTATGAATATTTTTTGCTAAATAACAGAAAATACAAATATAAACAAAATGCAAAAAGACTAAGGGGACCATTTTGATCTTATCTTTCAAAATTCAGCACCCGAAGTCAACAGTTGAGACTACTTTTTTCCATCTGCTTTTTGTTGTGAAACTTATTCATTACTATCAAAACTGTCTAGAGTTCCAGATGCTCTGTCAAGCATGACGTGGGCAGAATAAATATTCATGCCGCACATGAGGATCAATCAGAGGTGAAAGCGAGGGTGATGCTCACCGCCGAACAGAAGCAGCACTCCGGTCAGGAGGAGCAGCATGTAGGCTCGTGCCAACATACTGATGAAGCCCAGCATTCCTCCAATAAACAGCACGATCACGCTGAGAGGCAGCAGGACGATGAACGTTCCTTGCATGTCTGGAAAGAGAAGAGGTCTGGATGTGTCAGTGCCAGTCACAATCCCAGCCGAAGCATGCTGATTTTTTCACTAGTGGGTCCAGTCTTTGTCATGCTAATTGGACTAATTTGGAAATTGTTACTTTTATGGTTAGTGCAGCAAACAATTACTGCCTGACCATTGGGGCAATTATGAAAAATCGGTGTGTTAAGTTGGAATTTACCCAATTAATTTTGTCTGTCTAATTTTGCAAAAACTTTTGTGGCATTGAAAATGTTTTGCTTAATTATTCTGAATGGTAATCAGTAAGGCTAATCAGCATCATTTCAAAGAGCTTTATGTAATGATGTTTGTTCCCCATTGTGTTGATCACGATGAGAGACATTGTATGAAGTTGTCATTTGTGCCAGATATCCCTAGATGCATTTAGCAGCTGGCACATTTTTGACAGTTCTGATATTGGGCTATAAAAAAAATGAGGAAAAAATGAGGTCATATGTATTCATGCAGAATAAAAATAGATGTCATAGGCCTCCATACCACTTATTCACAGGCCTTCTAATGACTTAATCCTATGTTTCTTGAGCAGCCCATCCCTGGTAATATTACCGTATTGGCCCGAATATAAGACGACCCTGATTATAAGACGACCCCCCTTTTTCCAGATGTACCTTTTGGAAAAAGGCGATTGTTATAAAAGGAAACAGCTGGGAGCCAGCCTAGGAGATGCAGGTGAGTGAATGTAAAAAGCTAATTTGACTTTCTTTGTGTAGACTGGCCAGTCAAAGCTCAGCTGTTCCCTATTTTCCCTTTGACAGTTTCCAGGAATTACCCTATAACTTGTAAGATTTACTTGAAAAAAAAAATCCTTGTAACAATTACACTAACACATTTTAAGTCAATTTCACTGCTATAATATCAAGAACAGCTTGCTTGCTATTATCAAGTAAAATCTACTTACTACTGAAATTAACATTCATGAAGAAATTAAATCTAATTGCACTCTAATTACGTAAATATTACTTACTTATATTAAATTTAGTGCTGTCAAACGATTTATCGCGATTAATCGCATCCAAAATAAAAGTTTTTCTTTACATAATATATGTGTGTTTACTGTGTATATTTATTATGTATATATAAATACACACACATACAGTAAATATTTTGAAAATATTTACATGTATATATTTATATTCTTATATTTTATATTATATATAAATATATTGAACATATAAGCATAACATATTTTTCTCAAATATATACATGCATGTGTTTGTATTTATATATACATAATAAATATACACATTATACACACATATATTATGTAAACAAAAACTTATTTTGGATGCGATTAATCGCGATTAATAGTTTGACAGCACTAATTTAATTGAGAAGTTTTGTTTATTTATAGTAATTATGTAAAGTTTATTTATTATTTTATAATCATGCCTTGCATTTATCAAAATATTAAGTAAATCTTAAGTAAATAAGTTGATTTTATTTCATTTACTTCGTTTTATGAATATCTATTACTCCCTATGATTATGTAAACATCGCCAATTTCTTTTTGATTAATATAACCACATAAACTATATAAATTTTGTCTATACCAGGGGTTCCAACTTTCATGCAGAGTTAACTCTAACCCTAGTCAAACACCTGAACAAGCTAAGCGCCTCGAGCGTCAGTGTTGAGAACCTCTGGTCTATACCTTTATCACAAATCACACAACTAAAATAGAATTAAACAGTTTATTTTTCCAACATAAAAGAAAGTGAATCAGTCACATTCACATGACCTAGTAACGTCTGGGCACAAGTTTTTAAAGGTGCATTCAGTAAAAAAAAAAAAAAAAAAAGTGTTATGACTGACATTAATCAACAAAACAGTATTTTTTTAACAGTATCAAAACTGGTATAGGTAATGTCAAAAAAAATAAAAAAGTAAAAATAAAGTATGACTGAATGCTACTTCAACCCAGCAGGCACACAACGTCATAAGACGTTAATATTTGGTTAAATTTCGGTTGCGACGTCCGGTGACCAAAATTCAATGTAAATTCAACGTCTAATTTCAATGTTAAATTTATGTCCAACGTCAGCTGACATTGATATTTAGTTGTTTTTGTAACCAAAATCCAATGTTAAGTCAACGTCAACTTGACGTCAACCCGATTTTCATTTTCAACCAAAATGCAACGTCTGTCTGACGTCATGTCCAACGTCAACCTGACGTTACCTAGACGTCTGGTGCCTACTGGGAAGTGTCTGCTGTTCTGTAATACTCTGTCTTCCTCCCCACACCTAAAGTGTCCACTGTATCAGCTCGTCGTTAGAGTAAGGTCACCCTGTAAATGAACAGACACAATTTGTGATATCAAAACAATGATCTAAAACATTTAACCACAAATTTATATTATGCAGTGAAGAATAGGTAAAAATAACAACAATAATGTTATATCATGCAAATCTATGCATAGATTTGTCTTGCCTGAATATAAGAATTAGACCAATCACTCCTTCTGTATGGTCCTCAATTTACACGCTGGCCTATTCTGCAGTGAATCCAAAGCCTTCCCGTTTATAGAAACGTGTTCACAAGACTTTGCTTTTTAACCAACAAATTACAGATTGTTTGAGAAAAGAAAAGATTTAACTGACAAGACTGGAATTGCATGAGAGGCTTTACACTTAAATGTTCAGTCAAGTTGAAAATGTATGTACTTATGCACTATGTACTCAACCATGTAGTGTATGAATTATATAAGGTTATTTTGTCGTTCATAATCGAAGTCTTGATAGCCGCTCCCCCTTCAGTACGTAATTAAAACTGCAACAGTTGAGTGCATTAAGTGCCCAACATTCCACACTTCACTTTTTCGGTTAAGTACATCAACCGGGTATTTAAAGTGCACTTTTTCTTTTTGGAATTTTCAGTGTGAACGCACTACTTGCTACAAAACGTCATAGAACAGCGATTTTGGACGCACCTAAATTATCGAAATGCACACGGACCAATGTATTACAAATCAGAAATCTAAAACAGAAAGTCAAACTTACCTTAAAGGGTGACCATACGTCCTCTTTTCCCCGGTCATGTCCTCTTTTTGGACCTATAAAAATGCGTCCGGCCGGGATTTCTTAATTGCCCAATGTCTGGGATTCGGCTGTTTTCTTAATTCCGCTCCAGCTGAATCTCTGACCATTGCGGCCTGCCCCCGCAACATGTGTTTCGCTCCCGCGATTTTCGTGTCCACTCCTTTAAACATTCTAATATTGTATATAATTTTGGCGCATCAGGGAGCTGCTCTCAGGATGCGGTGTATTTAAATATTTTTGAATGAGCGTTGGCACTGTTTACTTTCACTTTCGATTTCGCAATCACACCCACTCTGTGTTAAGGGAGCACATCTTACAAGATCAGATATTTGTCAATGAGCTCAGGATCTGTTGAGCAGCAAATACTCCAGCATGCTCTTGTCAGTCATCTCTCCTTATTCTCGACCTGTGATCAGTCAAATCTGACTCCGGTAGCTCTTGTTGGATGCAGGGTTGCCAAGTCCGCGTTTTTTCCACAGAATTGGGCTACTTTTAAACTGTTGCCATAGGTTGATTTTCCCAAGTGGGTTAAAGGTTTGAAATATTGCATAAATTACATTTGACTGAAATGCTTGTATTGAAACATTTTGCATTCTACCTATTGCAGCTCTTGTTGGAGTTGCCAAGTCCGCGTTTTTCCCACAGAATTGGGCTACTTTTAAACTGTTGCCATGGGTTGATATTCCCAAGTGGGTTAAATGATTGAAATGTTGCATAAATTACCTTTGACTGAAATGCTTGTATTGAAACATTTTGCATTCTACCTATGATAAAACTTTCATGGACTTCTACATTAACTGTTCTCTCCTGGTGGAATGACCTGCCCAAATCCAAGCAGATGAGTCCTTAATATTTTCAAGAAACGGCTGAAAACACATCTCTTTCATCTTCATTTGACCCTCTAACTCTAGTACTCTCTTAATGCTACTTCTATTTATATCCCCTTGTTTTGTTTTTTTATTAAAAAACTTGACCCTCTAACATTTGCACTCTCTATTCTATTTCTATTCTAATTACTTGTTTTATTTATAAAGAAAGAGACCCTCTAACACTAGCATTCTCTATTCTTTCTTCTATTCTTTTTCTGTTCTGTTCTATTGACTTGTTTTGTTTTTTATTTAAAAATGACCCTCTAACACTAGCATTCCCTATTCTTTTAACCGTCCACCTCTAATTCAAAGTGTGGATCCAAACACTGTACTTTTAGATTAAAATTTAGGCTACTCAGTATTTCTAGATTTATGTGCAATGACTATAAAATGTAAATATTACAAATAGATGTTAATAAGAGTTACTCTTCCCATGCAGTTCATTAATTACATGAATTAAATGTGTACATTTACTTAAAAAATTGTTGTTCTTTTAATTTAATATATATATTTGTTTATATAATTTATGTAAACATACACACTGTATTTTTATACTGCCGGACATACTTACCAACAGTTTTAGAGACCTTTGAGTTTGTATTGATTAGAGGGTTTTAAAAGAAAAATGGACAGCCCTTGTGCATCTATTAAGCATTAAGGTTAAAGATAGTACAGCATGTTCAAAGCGATGGATTTTCTTTAATGGCTTCACTATGGACCACAAAAGGCTGTTAGTAATGATGGGTTGTGAAGGAGACAAGAAAGACCAAATCCTGTTATTGTTGTAATATGATGTACGCATTTAAATGCCCTGATACAGAAAGACAGACATTTAGACTGTTTTTTTTTTTCACTTTAGTGAAACATGTTGATTGAGTCTGAGGATAGTCTTCTTCTTACGTTAATGCAAAGCCCAATTCAAATTGTTGGCCTCCATATTGACATGTTTGGACATTTGCTGCAAAAAGACAGTACAGAAAGTGACAGGCTGTCATTCACGATCAAGTCAAAGATCACACTGTCATATTATAATCAGGCCAGCTATTATGTTCATTCTGGAACAGCCACAATATGTCCATCCGTAAGGTGATTGAATTGGACAGGCGCATTTCAATCCCCTTTCACTGTATTTCCAACATTATTCTGCACTATTTTTGGAGCAGCCATAAACATTTCAAAAACAGGTGTCCATGATGATGTTCAACACATAAGGTATTTCTTTTACTGGATTATCTTTAGGCGAACAATCCAGCGTAGATGCAGGGAAAGATATATTGAACTACCTTTAGGGGGGAATTTAGTTTTGTGCAGCGACTATTATCTAATCAAAGCAACATCCTGGCAACCCAGACTTATTGAGTCTATTGTTCAAAAGCACAACAGAAACTAAATCCAATTGAGACAGTTTAGAGGTCTTGAATCTTAGATAATCTTGGTTTTACAACCTCATTACAGTCTCTTGTGGCAGGTATAGATAGTGCTTCAGGTGTGGACAATGAGCATGTGAATTTTAAAATCTCATTAGACCTACACAAGTGACTTGAATGTCTCAGACAGGAATATTATTAGATAGTGTATGATGTACGGAATGGATAAGAAGACTTTTTTGTATCTCAATTTCCTTTTGCTTTTCTCAATGGCTTTTCTACAATCATCAAAACTATAAATTATTAACACATTTTGCGAGCAGCAATTACAATTCTACATTTATTGGTTCATTTTAAAACAAAAGAACTTATTACTGGTGATTGTTTGGCAATAAAAAGACTTGAAATTTGGAGTGATGTTGTATATAGCCAACAGCCATGTTGAGATTACGAAGAAAGAAAGAAAGAAAAAGCTAAACAAAGGAAAATAATGTTATGGGGTCTGCTGGCAGGTGGGCTCACAATATTAGCAGAGAAACACATGCCATTGTTCACCATGGCACACTTTTTGCAGCTGTGTTTCTACCAAAGCTGTTTCTGCCCTCTGATTGAAGAGTGTTTCCATGACAATTCAAAGATAATAGGGCATTTTGAAGGCATTATGTTCAGTTTCTTATATTGGAAATGTACATGATGCCATTCAGGTGAAAATAGCCTTAAAACACATATTTTCAGATATTTCTGTGCCTCTATCTGTAGGATGCCAACATACACACTAATAGTTCCTATTCTGAATTTTGCAGCCCGTGTGCAGTTAGATGTATTCAAAATTACTTGTTGAACTTTTGATGTCAAATTTTATTTTAAAACTTTGGATGCCAGTGGGGGAAAAACAAAACAAACAATCAAAAAAACTAAAATATTGAGGGATCCCTTTTAATATTGTCATTCCTTTTCTGTTACTTTATTAGTTGTCAAATTGTCAAAATATCTGATCTGTATGTTGTGATTTTGCACCCGTTTCTGTAGTGCAAACAGGTAATAAGCTGTGTGGCTTCCTGCTGATGTGTCAAGTTTCCCTCCTCTGCCAGTCGTAAATGAAAGATTTTCTGTTTGTTCAACTGAGATACATCATAGAAACTACATGGTCTTGAATGACAATACTTCATGTTAAAAAACTGAAAGCAATTAGGAACAAGAACCTGAAAATGTGTGAATTTATATCTAAAAAATAATAATTATTATTCAATATGCTTTCTGCTAAATATATAGTTTGGGCATGTTTTATTATTATTTTACAGAACGATTATTCTAATGAAATCTATTCTTTATTCTACGTCAGATATACTTTACCAAAACCTTGAACATTTTTAAAAATTCATATATAAAACACTGAGCATATACAGTATACTGCAGCAGTATAAAGCCGGACCAAGGAGTTTAAACTAAATAGATCAAATACTTCCTCAACAAGTGTTTACATCCCTTGGATAGCATATTTAAAACAAGAAACATAAAAGATCATTTTTTAAAGGATTTGGTTTTGTCGGCTGAGTGAAGCTTATATAACAAATACAAAATTATGATATATGAGGATGATACGAGGATGATATGACACACAGATCTTACTTAGTATCTGCCTTTGTGATTCTGATAAGTTTCTTCCTGCTCCAAAAGGATTCATAAATGGCCAGCACTGGTTATGAACTGTAAAGAGAGAATGACTTCATCCATCCACATGATAACCTCATGCATTAAAATCACAAGCAGAATGTCAAACACAAACATGCAATGTGACTTACAGTTACAAGTCCTCCACAGTCCAGAATGTGAGCTCAGAGACTCAGATGAGCTGTTTTCTCTCTTAGAAGTGTCAATGATGTACCAAAAATCGGTTCCAATTGCCAGAACGAGAACTACAAAGCTGAGGACACCAAAGGTGGCCACAAAACTGGCCAAACCTGTGAAAGTGATTTTCATTTTGTCTGAATGCGGCTTTCTACAGTGTTTGAAGAGAAAGTGCTCCTTCTATAGTGCTTTAACTGTTCTTCTTTCCCTCAGCGTTGTCCTGCTGGAAGCCCCTCGCCGGATGCTTTGCTGTGTATCTATTAACAGCTAGTGTTGGGCGATTTTACCAAAAGAGGGCAGTATGGTCCACTCTCTCTCTCTGTCTCTCTCTCTGTCTCTCTCTCTCTCTCTCTCTCTCTCTTTCTTTCTCTCTCTCTGGTTGACTTTGAACTGTGGCACAGATAAGATAAATGCCATTGGTGATTAAAAATGACAAAACATGATTAGTTATAGTCGTAATTACTACATATGATATCAATCCCCCTCTCTCATTAGTATGCAGACCTTTGTTTGTTTGTATCAGATGATTATCAAAGGGACCTCTAAATTAATTTGATTGTAAAGTCTTTCAGCTCACGCCTCCAGTCAGTTGTCAGGCAAGTTTCTGTTCCTGTACGATCAAAAATCAGAAAACTAAGTGTTCACTATTGACAAAATATCAATAATAATAATAATAATAATAATAATTTATAGCAGTAAAGCAGATATTATATCCATAATAATAATAATATAAATTAATGTAATAAACAAATAATAGATTCTCAACAATATTTGATAATAATATACATTGTTTTGTTTATAAATTTGCTAAATAAAATGAAAATAATGGCGTTATTATAATCATGATTATTACAGTATATCAATATAATCACTAATAATAATAAATAGCATAAAAATAAACAGTCAAAACATTTGATAATAAAATAAAATCTTTTTGTTTTATTTCGCTTAATATTAATTAAAAAATGTACATGAATTGTGTGTGTGTGCGTGCGTGTGTGTGTCAAGCGCGTTCTACTTTGGAACTATTTTAGAGCGTTCTTTCACACACGGTCTGCTTTTAATGTAACACTCGTGCAAGCGTAATCTCTCGTAAACTGCAGTATAGCGTTTATTTAAACTATCTCACCATATCGTTACGCTCATATTTTAGTGTGATTTAATGCACTTGACTACACTACAAAAATTATGTAAACTCCTCCTCGTCAACTACTCGGTAAATATTGACAGCTCTTTGCACCAGAGCTGATTTGAAGACTACGAGGTATGAAGACGTGTGTCAGAATCTAGTGAGCTGTTTACCTAGACAGTACTGAACTTTCTGACTCCAAGTGAGCGGACTACCTGGTTTAAGGGCTACTTAAGTAGTCCACTCTCTAGGAGGCACAGCCTTGCGCAGACTTGAAGTAATCAGTACTTGATGCTTGCTTTACCTAATTGTACGATACGCAATCAATTATTTCCTTACGTGAAATTTCGTACTCTTTCTGTTTAGCTGCGAGAAAGTGAACGATCAGAAAGTGATTTTTGAGACTTGAGTGCAGTAGATCACTAGTCAGAGTCTAATGGTCACGCCCCACTTCAATATATTTCTTAGACAAGATTACAATAGCTTTCAGTCGAGCCCAAACAAAAGACAAGCGTTCAGTTCAGATGTTTTCATCAGACGACTTGTTCTGTCTTAAAATAGTTTCCCAATCCGTGTAAAATGCCAAATTTATCATAATTTCTCTAAGTTTGTGTGGACATTTTACTGCATTTAAGAAGGATGATGAGCTATATTAATGAAATTGCTCTATTCCCCAGAGCTGTGTCCGTGATAGAGTGACATGCAGCCTTGGCCATGGACCAGATCACATTTAGAAGTGACACTGTTCTATCTGATGTGCATCTGCTGTTACCAAATGCTTGCCATCTCATGAAGAGACTTAACAGCGTAGGACAGCCAGGTAAGGAGAGCGGGCAGACACCTGTGCATCTTATTGCTTGTGTTTGGAATAAATACTAACTACTTACTGCAGGGGTTTTCATTAAAGGGGTCATAAGATGCAATTTCTATTTTTCCTTTCTCTTTGGACTGTTACAAGCTCTTGGTGCATAAAGAAGATCTGTAAAGTTGCAAAGACTAAAGTCTCAAATCCAAAGAGATATTCTTTATAAAAGTTAAGAGTCAGCCACGCCCTCCTAAAACGGCT
>NW_015629044.1:760263-772866 GCF_001515625.1 Sinocyclocheilus rhinocerous
ATTGGTTATGAACTGCAAAGAGAGAATAACTTCATCCATCTACATGAAAACCTCATGCATTAAAAAATCACAAGCAGAATGTCAAACACAAACATGTAAAGTGACTTACAGTTACAAGTCCTCCACAGTCCAGAATGTGAGCTCAGAGACACCGATGAGCTGTTTTCTCTCTTAGAAGTGTCAATGATGTACCAAAAATCGGTTCCAATTGCCAGAACGAGAACTACAAAGCTGAGGACACCAAAGGTGGCCACAAAACTGGCCAAACCTGTGAAAGTGATTTTCATTTTGTCTGAATGCGGCTTTCTACAGTGTTTGAAGAGAAAGTCCTCCTTCTATAGTGCTTTAACTGTTCTTCTTTCCCTCAGCGTTGTCCTTCTGGAAGCCCCTCGCCGGATGCTTTGCTGTGTATCTATTAACAGCTAGTGTTGGGCGATTTTACCAAAAGAGGGCAGTATGGTCCACTCTCTCTCTCTGTCTCTCTCTCTGTCTCTCTCTCTCTCTCTCTCTCTCTTTCTTTCTCTCTCTCTGGTTGACTTTGAACTGTGGCACAGATAAGATAAATGCCATTGGTGATTAAAAATGACAAAACATGATTAGTTATAGTCGTAATTACTACATATGATATCAATCCCCCTCTCTCATTAGTATGCAGACCTTTGTTTGTTTGTATCAGATGATTATCAAAGGGACCTCTAAATTAATTTGATTGTAAAGTCTTTCAGCTCACGCCTCCAGTCAGTTGTCAGGCAAGTTTCTGTTCCTGTACGATCAAAAATCAGAAAACTAAGTGTTCACTATTGACAAAATATCAATAATAATAATAATAATAATAATAATTTATAGCAGTAAAGCAGATATTATATCCATAATAATAATAATATAAATTAATGTAATAAACAAATAATAGATTCTCAACAATATTTGATAATAATATACATTGTTTTGTTTATAAATTTGCTAAATAAAATGAAAATAATGGCGTTATTATAATCATGATTATTACAGTATATCTATATAATCACTAATAATAATAAATAGCATAAAAATAAACAGTCAAAACATTTGATAATAAAATAAAATCTTTTTGTTTTATTTCGCTTAATATTAATTAAAAAATGTACATGAATTGTGTGTGTGTGCGTGCGTGTGTGTGTCAAGCGCGTTCTACTTTGGAACTATTTTAGAGCGTTCTTTCACACACGGTCTGCTTTTAATGTAACACTCGTGCAAGCGTAATCTCTCGTAAACTGCAGTATAGCGTTTATTTAAACTATCTCACCATATCGTTACGCTCATATTTTAGTGTGATTTAATGCACTTGACTACACTACAAAAATTATGTAAACTCCTCCTCGTCAACTACTCGGTAAATATTGACAGCTCTTTGCACCAGAGCTGATTTGAAGACTACGAGGTATGAAGACGTGTGTCAGAATCTAGTGAGCTGTTTACCTAGACAGTACTGAACTTTCTGACTCCAAGTGAGCGGACTACCTGGTTTAAGGGCTACTTAAGTAGTCCACTCTCTAGGAGGCACAGCCTTGCGCAGACTTGAAGTAATCAGTACTTGATGCTTGCTTTACCTAATTGTACGATACGCAATCAATTATTTCCTTACGTGAAATTTCGTACTCTTTCTGTTTAGCTGCGAGAAAGTGAACGATCAGAAAGTGATTTTTGAGACTTGAGTGCAGTAGATCACTAGTCAGAGTCTAATGGTCACGCCCCACTTCAATATATTTCTTAGACAAGATTACAATAGCTTTCAGTCGAGCCCAAACAAAAGACAAGCGTTCAGTTCAGATGTTTTCATCAGACGACTTGTTCTGTCTTAAAATAGTTTCCCAATCCGTGTAAAATGCCAAATTTATCATAATTTCTCTAAGTTTGTGTGGACATTTTACTGCATTTAAGAAGGATGATGAGCTATATTAATGAAATTGCTCTATTCCCCAGAGCTGTGTCCATGATAGAGTGACATGCAGCCTTGGCCATGGACCAGATCACATTTAGAAGTGACACTGTTCTATCTGATGTGCATCTGCTGTTACCAAATGCTTGCCATCTCATGAAGAGACTTAACAGCGTAGGACAGCCAGGTAAGGAGAGCGGGCAGACACCTGTGCATCTTATTGCTTGTGTTTGGAATAAATACTAACTACTTACTGCAGGGGTTTTCATTAAAGGGGTCATAAGATGCAATTTCTATTTTTCCTTTCTCTTTGGACTGTTACAAGCTCTTGGTGCATAAAGAAGATCTGTAAAGTTGCAAAGACTAAAGTCTCAAATCCAAAGAGATATTCTTTATAAAAGTTAAGAGTCAGCCACGCCCTCCTAAAACGGCTTGTTCTAACACGCCCCCACATATCTACGTCACGATCTGGGAAGATTTGCATAACACCGTCCAAATGTTCACGCAAAGAAAGAAGGCGTAACCTTTATTCTCGCTGTAGTTTTGTTGTTTCCGCTGCCATGTCGTAAAGACGCTGTGTGCTTCGTTGTAAAAGCGAAACTACTTTGTTTGGTCTTCCAAAAGAGGACGATATCTGCTTTGTCATGCCTGGAGCTGATCCGTGCTGGTCGCTGAGGAGATACTACAACTTTGCGCTGTCGATCGGCTTTCACTGTGGACGAAGCCGAGTCCAGCCCGGAGTCGTCACTTGTCCTTCCGGACGCTCCTTCGTCGAAATCGCCGGCCGCGCCGTTCTCAAGCCCGCCGGCAATGTTCTTTTTAGCAGCATCATATGACCCCTTTAAGGCAGGATGCATTAAATTTTACATTGTTACTAAAAAAAAATCTATTTCAAATAAATGCTGATCTTTTGAAATTTCTATTCATAAAATCAAAAAATATATGGTATCCACAAAAAAAAAATTAAGCAACTGTTGTCAGTATTGATAATAAGAAGAAATGTTTCTTGAACAGCAAATCAGCATATTAGAATAATATTTGAAGGGTCATGTGACACTGAAGACAGGAGTAATGATGCTGAAAATTCAGCTTTGCCAACACAGGAATAAATTTGAACATTTTGGCACATTTTGAACATTTCATGCATTTTGTGTTTAATTTGCATACTGTGCACAGTATACATTATACTGCATATATGTATTATAGGTGTATGTTAATATACTATTCTGAACATAGCTATAATCTATACACCTTTTTTTTTTCTTTCTTGCTATATATATATATATTATTTTATTTATTTATTTTTCTGTTACTTCACTTATTTTTGGCAGTTTTATAAATAACAATTTCATGGCAGTGCTCCATATTACATATTTGAGAGTTTGTCATTAGCAGCTGTAACCTTTTGTGTTAACAGCCTTGGTCCCTGGCTATTTGGTTTCCATGTGTGCCCTACGTACTGATAAAATGACTGTCAACCATTCCCTGTATACACAGGTTTGACCTTTAGAAGGCTATTAGCCTGTAATTTTAAATGACCAGCAGGCAGTCAGTCTCAGATTTATTTATAATCAGCTATAGGCTATACTTTATATAAAGTATAGGATTTTTTTTATGTGGGCAAATTGAACAATAAACAATGCAATTTGATATAATGTTATGGCCAAGTTTTTTTTTTCCTGTTGTGTTCCGGGTCAATAATGCCCAGGCTCACAACATTTATCACCGCAAAGTCCTGGTCTAAGTTCATGGAAAGCAATGCTGGGTGGCCTATTCTGGCCCTTAAACCCCTGATGTGACCATGTTGCATAGGCTGTGATTCATTATCCTCACCAGAGCAGCTAGGCTCAAATGAAGCTGAAATTATACCGGAGACGGCCTATCACTATTCTTAGAAAAAGATTTTGAATGCCTTAGATGAGGTGACCTTTACAACGCTAGACTGGAGCTGACACTGTAAGACTGAGCCTTACGGTTCTGCTCTTGAATAATAAGATGCATGGTGTTCCGACTCCATCAGGCAGAAATCACAGTTTCAAACTTTTGACAAAAAGTTCTATGCCCATACTTTGTCTATCAATCTAATTTTTAAACATAGTCCATTACTAATTAAAATCATCCAGACTGATTTTTATGCTTCACTCTCTCCGTCTTGAACTCATTGATCCAAGCCCTGTAGACCCCATTTCTAGCAGATTCAAAATCTCTTTTATCTGTCCATGCTTTTGTCGTCATATCCCATTCAAATCTCTGTTGTCCCAATTATTTGTACGATTAGAGTATATTTTAAATGCAGTATTCTTTGATTTAGTGTTGTACAACTGCAAGGTTGTAAACCCAAAAATGAGCTGCAAGTCAGTTCTTGCTGTGAACAGCAGGGGAAAACCATGCTAAATGCAGATAATAAAATACAATATAATATACTCATGCATACACTACCTTTCAAAACTCTGGGATCAGTGAGATCTTTTTAAAAAAATACCAGCACCAGTTTACCATCCAACTGGGCTCATCAATGATAATCTCATCGAGTTCAGCCAGGAATCTTGGGGTGATCTTTGATGATCAGCTGACCTTTAAAGATCACAGCACGATCATGCAGGTTTGCACTACACAACATCAGGATCAAGACCCTTCCTAACAGAACATGCAACACAGCTTCTCGCCCAGACCCTTGTCATTTCTAGGCTGGACTATTGCAATGCTCTTCTGGCTGGACTTCCAACATGTGCAATCAGACCTCTGCAAGTGATTCAGAATGCAACAGCACATTTCGTTTTCAATGAGCCCAAGACAGCCCATCTTGCACCGCTTCTCATGTCTCTGCACTGGCTTCTGGTCGCTGCTCGCATGAAGTTCAAGTCATTGGTGCTTGCCTACAGAACTGCCACGGGCTCCGCACCCTCCTACCTCCGGTCTCTCCTATGCGTCTACATCCTCTCCAGAAGCCTGCAGTCGGTAAATGAGCGGCAGTTCATAGTCCCATCCAGAGAGGCACAAAACCTCTCTCAGGGACGTTTTCTTTCACCGTATCCTGTTGGTGGAATGACTTGCCTAACTCCATCCGAACAGCCGAATCCCTCACAATCTTCAAGAAACAACTGAAACCTCATCTCTTCCGTTAGCATCTAACTGCCTTATATTAATGATAATAATAATAAATAAAAAAAATCTATGACTTCACTTTTTCTGTTCTCTTATTATCCTCCTAGCTTTTTACTATTTTAAACAATGACTGAAACCTTGTATAACAGGCACTTCTCGTTTTTTTGCCATCTTATGATAAATCACTTGTTGTATTCCTCAAATGTAAGTCACTTTGGATAAAAGCGTCTACCAAATGAATAAATGCAAATGTAAAATAAATTAATACTTTTATTCAGCAAGGATGCATTAAATTGATCAAAATTGTTAGTAAAGACATTCATGATGTTACAAAATATTTCTATTTTAAATAAATGCTCACAGTTTCAAAATCACGGTTCCCACAAAAATACTATGCAGCACAACTATTTTCAACTTGAATATTAATAAGAAATGTTTCTTGAGCACAAAGAACAATTAGATCAGCATATTAGAATAATTTCTGAAGGATCATGTGACATTGAATTCTAAAAAATCTTACTGACCCAAAACATTTGAATGATAGTGTATTCAAAATAATTTTTTTTTTTTTTTTTTTATGTTTCTTTCTAAGGGCCAAAAAGAATGTCAGTTGCAAGAAATCTTGGCTGACATTATAAATGGACCACAAGGAAAAAACATGTTTGAAAAGTTTAATTTCTTTCAGTTGTGAAAAATTTATATTAGACTCTTAAAGCATACAGGAAAAAAAGTTGAATCAATACTTTTTGTCTTTTTTATCACTACTACTACAAAAACAAATCCATCTAAATGATGTAAAGACTCTTTTCTTAGAAACTTAATCGGTGTTCCTGTAAAAGGCAGACTCGTGCTTGGTCATTAGCAATGCAGAAAAGACAGAAATCACATCTGCTCATTTCTGAGCCGCTCTCATTCTGTCTGTCACAACCAGAGTTCATTACTTCATCATAACTGACTCGGCATCTTTGTGTCTGCTGCAGCTGAGGCTGGTGTGACCATTCTATAAACCAGTTATATAAGTGAGTTCACACCTTTGTATATTATCTGAAAATGGATTTGCATCTGTTTGTCCAGTCTTCACTTCGAAGTTCAGAATTCTGCGGGATTGCGATGGAAAAGACTCGAGCGGTGAGTCGCCTGTCCGTGAGAGCACTGATGCATCGAATGTTCCTCGGGATGAAGATGGGGACCTGGATGTGGTGAGGAGGCCCAGATACGCCAGCTGTAACAGGGATGCAGTATGTCCCATTATCCTCAGTCAATCCACAGCGACACTGACCGACGAGGAGGAAGATTCTGAGGAGGACGATGGTTCCCGTGACATCATTAAAATTGGTGAGGGTTGTGTTAGAAATGTATGGGATTTAATGGATTTGTTCTGTCACATTGTATGATTTTAAACACCTAAATGTGTTTTAAACAGAGCATACTATGGCAACACCTCTGGAGGATGTAGGGAAACAGGTGAGGATAGTGATGAAGGGTGATTATGCCATACATCTACTCTGCTACATTGTTCAAAGTTGTGTCGTTTGTCATTGCAGATCTGGCGTGGTGCTTTCCTATTGGCCGATTTCATCCTGGTACAAGCAAGCATGTTCAAAGGCGCCACTGTCCTTGAGCTTGGAGCTGGAACAGGACTGACCAGTATTGTCATGGCAATGGTGGCCAAAACGGTGTACTGCACAGGTGGCAATGTAATTTAAGTAATTTAAAGTAAAATGTGCCTTTGAAAATAGAGATGTGCAAAAATGTGCAAAAATAGAGAATAATGCATCAGAGATTGTCCATGCTGATGATCCCCTTGCTGCTATACATTTTCACATATAAAATCTAAAGGATCATGTGACACTGAAGACTGCTGAAAATGCAGCTTTGCCATCACATGTTTTGAAATATATTCAAATAGAAAATGGCTATTTTAAGTTGTAATGATATTTTGCAAAATTACTGTATTTTTGATCAAATAAATGCAGCCTTGGTGAGCTTAAGAGACTTCTTTCAAAAAAATATTCTCAACCCTAAACTTTTGAACGGTAGTGTATTAATTTAGTTATATATATATATATATATATATTAGGGCTGCCCTCGACTAAAGATTTTTCTGGTCGACTAGTAGTCGTTCATTTTAAGCATTAGTAATAATAAACCATTTAAATCATGCTAATGAGCCTTTAATTGCCTACATAGCCTAATAAGCACTCAAGCGCACGCATAAAGCTTGCTACAGCACACCAGCAGAAGTAATGATGATGAATGTGTCAGGGAAAAACAGTTGGATTAAACTGCATTCACATTTTAATAATCTATTGATAAACTAGTGTTTTCGGTTTAAGAGATGAAGTCGGCAACACTGACTCGTCATCTCCACACTGTGGATGCGCCTGCATGCAAGTTTCATATGGATTACATAATCTGAGAATATTATGAGTGCACACAAATAAACGTAGAGACTTTACAGATTCGAAAGATGTATTACTCTTATCTGTATGACCAAAATGACAGAGTATTTTAAGAGCAAGTGACCGCACCGGCGCCTCCACCTGTCATGTTGTGAGCGCGATACTGTTCAGACACTTGAATAGCGCACATTTTTCTAGGTTAACATTAGATTGAGCGCCCAATATAAAGTTTCTACTAACATATTTCAGATGATAAGTCATGTTTGAGGTCTATGAATGATAGGTGAGCGTTTGAATGTACTGTATTACCACAAAATCCAGCCGTTAACGATCAGTCCGTCACTGACTGAGTGACCTCACCACTTCCTGTGGAATTGTTTTTTTTCTAAATAAAATTTTGGTCGACCAAGCCTCTTCTCGTCAACTAAAGGTTAGTTGACTATTAGAGGGCAGCCGTAATATATATATATATATATATATATATATATATAACTAAATTAATTGTTTATTATTCTTTCCCCAAAATTGCAGAATTGTAAATGGTTAACACATTAACCTGTAGAGTTCTAAACAAATATTTTGTAAAATATTTTTGCTTGCATACCCATGAACATCTGAAAAATCCACTTTTGTCAAAGGATGTTTCAGTAGACTTTTGGAAGTGGTGTGGATGCAGTGATTACTGTTTTTTTCTTTCTTTTTTCTTGTTAGCTGCCATTTCAACTATTTGCTTTTTTCTGTAAGTTTCTGTAATACAGCCAGGTTTAGTTGGAAAGAAGTTCCTTTATTAGAGCAGCATGACTGGATTGATGTTCTCAGACCAGTGGAAGCAGATAGAGCCATCATTTTAAAGAGAGATAAAAGAGCTTGGAAAGACAATAAAAGACACCATCATCCTCAAAGTGTCTCTTTATAATGGTCCGAGGCCACAGAAAAAATACACAGGCTTGTAGATTTTACACCCAGATGTTATTCGCAAGAGACTTTTGTTGTGTGCAGTATCATTGTGTTAAATTATGAATTGATGTTTGTGTTTGTGTCAGTGTATGCTAGCAGGATATGGACAAAAGCGGTTTCTATTTATTTATAACTTCAGTATTGAGTAGACTGGAGAGGCCAGTGGTTTGATTGCTTTGTGCGGATGGTGTCACAGTATTCATTAACACACTCCCTCCTCCTGTGAGCTTTGTGCTGGACCTTTTCTAAGTCCTCTTATTATTTCACTCTGCCACTGTACAGAGAATTACAACAGATTATTGTGGCTTGGTAAAGAACTAGCAGGAGATTTAAAGGCACAACTAGATTATGATTAAGAACTGATTTGATAAATATTTCTAAGTTTCAGAAAGAAATGTTAATGCAAATCAAGCATGAACTGGATTAAAAGGCTTCATAGTCCACAAACACATTGGGCACTAGGGATGCACCAATATAAAAATTCTAGTCGATACCAATTAGATGATAATTATTTTTGTCATGGCCAATAACCAATTAATGACCAATATCAAAATGCCATACTATTTTGTCTAATTGAAAATACAACACTGAAAACTGAAATATTGTATGCGAATCCTATTTGAATGAGCAAAATAACATTATAAATGTACAATATGAAAAATGGATATTCGTTTTAAAATTTGCTAAAGATAAAGAGATCTACCTGTGTTTTCAATTGTTATTTTGCATTAATTAAATAAGACATTAATGTCTTATGTTTAACATTATTATTTTTATTTTTATTTTTATTTAAAAGAAAGAAAATTACACATTTTAAATGAACTTTAAGTGTCCGTTAGATGGCAATCTACATGTAAAAATAGGGAAAATGATCATGCACAATTAAGTATCCAATACAGGTTGGGTCAGGTTGTCCATGTCCACACATTGCGTTGTGGACTTTATCAAACCTGATTTAGTCTCTGTTTAATTTTACACCAATAATGAACACATTAACATGTCACTGTTATGTAATTCTCACACTAATTTGTTTTCAGTCTCAGGTCATCTCTTTCTTTTCAGTAGTCTTTTAAACCGCACTGGTGTGTGAATTAGTCACAGTACATTTCAAAACATTTTCGCTTTGTGATTGGTTTCAGAAGATAAAGAGCTTGTTTTGGATGGAAGAAGTTTTTTTTTTCATTGTTAGCTCACTAAATGAAAACATCTTTGTGTTTTGCAGATGTTGGTGACGACCTTCTGAGCATGTGTCAGAGAAATGTGACTTTGAACAAGCAGCACTTTGAACCCCAAGGTAAACATTAACACCATATCAGGATGTTAAGCAGCACTCACTCATTAACGACAGCTTTTAGGGCCCTTTTCATGTTGATAATGTGTAGAGAGTGCCTGTGTGTGTGCTGCTCTGTTTTGTGCCGCCATAATTGTGTAAACGAGAATTTGAATTTAAATTGAATTGAATTTGTAGTTTGAATTTAACAAAGCAGGAGTGTGGAAGAAGCTTGTGGAAACAATGGTTCCTATGAAAACGATTTTCTTCAGTTCATTTTTGTACTTGATTTATGTACTTGATCAGGGCTGAAGTCAAAGTGTTTGTCTGGATGTTCTCCATAATATATGGTGAAGCTGAAACTAGATTTTCACATTTTCTGAAGAAATCGAAGGTAGTGCTTAAGCTTGCAAAAGTCACCACTGACTTGTTGCTAAGTGGTTACTGAGGCATTCAAAGTGGTTCTTGATGAGTGCTACTGTATGTGGTATTGTTCGTTTGTGAGGTCCTACTTCAATTGGGACATAAAGTTCCCGCTAGGGGCTACTAGCTGTAGGCTGTAAGATCCCAGTAAAGTGATGTTTTGTTACAGAATGTGACATTGAACTTCACACAGTTATTGAACTAAACTGAACCAACACTGTACTGACTTGTACTAAATAAGTCTTGTAAAGAAGTCTTGTTAGAGCTGCTTTACAGCAGAATCTGGATTTGATGAAATTTGCATCATTGATTTAGTTACTTTCCTGGTTATTACTGTGAATCTGCTTTGAGACAATCTGAATTGTATAAAGCACTATAAAAAACCAAGGTGACAAGTAATCAAGAGCTGTGTTGAAAAGCCATGAATTTCAGTGGTGTTTGATGTTTTAAACTTAAATTTAAATAAATGAAATTTCCATTGAAATACATTAATAATAACTAAATAAAATTATTGTATTCAAATATGTAAATATTTAATATACAGGAACTAAATACTAATACAGCTAACTGTAACTGTTACAATTTTTATTTTTATTTCTTTTTTGTGTGCGTGTGTGTGTGTGTGTGTGTTTAAACCTGCTGTGCACAAGTGATACTGGGCAACATATACTGCAAAGTTTGCCATTTAAATTGATTTGAAGCTGAGCAGCCTCTAAGAGCTCATTTATTCATTTAAAGGGGTCCTATTATGCTTTTTCACTTTTTCAACTTTAGTTAGTCTGTAATGTTGCTGTTTGAGCATAAAAAAGATCTGCAAAGTTACAAAGCTCAAAGTCCAATTCAAAAGGAGATATTTTATTTAACAGAAATCCCTTTTCAAAAACTACAACGAACGACTCGTTTGGACTACAACGCATATTTTCTGGAGATGTTGGTGACGACCTTCTGAGCATGTGTCAGAGAAATGTGACTTTGAACAAGCAGCACTTTGAACCCCAAGGTAAACATTAACACCATATCAGGATGTTAAGCAGCACTCACTCATTAACGACAGCTTTTAGGGCCCTTTTCATGTTGATAATGTGTAGAGAGTGCCTGTGTGTGTGCTGCTCTGTTTTGTGCCGCCATAATTGTGTAAACGAGAATTTGAATTTAAATTGAATTGAATTTGTAGTTTGAATTTAACAAAGCAGGAGTGTGGAAGAAGCTTGTGGAAACAATGGTTCCTATGAAAACGATTTTCTTCAGTTCATTTTTGTACTTGATTTATGTACTTGATCAGGGCTGAAGTCAAAGTGTTTGTCTGGATGTTCTCCATAATATATGGTGAAGCTGAAACTAGATTTTCACATTTTCTGAAGAAATCGAAGGTAGTGCTTAAGCTTGCAAAAGTCACCACTGACTTGTTGCTAAGTGGTTACTGAGGCATTCAAAGTGGTTCTTGATGAGTGCTACTGTATGTGGTATTGTTCGTTTGTGAGGTCCTACTTCAATTGGGACATAAAGTTCCCGCTAGGGGCTACTAGCTGTAGGCTGTAAGATCCCAGTAAAGTGATGTTTTGTTACAGAATGTGACATTGAACTTCACACAGTTATTGAACTAAACTGAACCAACACTGTACTGACTTGTACTAAATAAGTCTTGTAAAGAAGTCTTGTTAGAGCTGCTTTACAGCAGAATCTGGATTTGATGAAATTTGCATCATTGATTTAGTTACTTTCCTGGTTATTACTGTGAATCTGCTTTGAGACAATCTGAATTGTATAAAGCACTATAAAAAACCAAGGTGACAAGTAATCAAGAGCTGTGTTGAAAAGCCATGAATTTCAGTGGTGTTTGATGTTTTAAACTTAAATTTAAATAAATGAAATTTCCATTGAAATACATTAATAATAACTAAATAAAATTATTGTATTCAAATATGTAAATATTTAATATACAGGAACTAAATACTAATACAGCTAACTGTAACTGTTACAATTTTTATTTTTATTTCTTTTTTGTGTGCGTGTGTGTGTGTGTGTGTGTTTAAACCTGCTGTGCACAAGTGATACTGGGCAACATATACTGCAAAGTTTGCCATTTAAATTGATTTGAAGCTGAGCAGCCTCTAAGAGCTCATTTATTCATTTAAAGGGGTCCTATTATGCTTTTTCACTTTTTCAACTTTAGTTAGTCTGTAATGTTGCTGTTTGAGCATAAAAAAGATCTGCAAAGTTACAAAGCTCAAAGTCCAATTCAAAAGGAGATATTTTATTTAACAGAAATCCCTTTTCAAAAACTACAACGAACGACTCGTTTGGACTACAACGCACATTTTCCGGGATTTGTGATATCACAAATACCGACGAATGGGACGAGACCTGGTTGAGCTGCACTAGAGAAGGCAACGAGTGTTATCACTATGTCGGAGACACGCTAGCTTTCCCAAGGCAGACGAACTTAGAGTGGTTACAATCATCCGGGTTTAAATCGCGCTCAAATTGATTTGATTTTGACGCAATATTTACACTGAAGCTCGCAGCAGGCG
>NW_015629044.1:773074-776647 GCF_001515625.1 Sinocyclocheilus rhinocerous
AACAACCTAGTATGAGAGCCTGTTCTAGTACACCCCCAAAACAAAATCAAGACTTTGTAAAAGAGCATAATAGGACCCCTTTAATGTTCTCTGTCTTAAAATATAAACAAGCCATAATGTCAGCATCATCATATGTCGAAAAGATAAATTCTGTCAGTTAAAATCAAGCGGCAACCTTCCGGTCTCTCTCGTGAAGCCAACACGGAAGTGACTAAAACTGCAATTCATCGACTGGCCGCTAGAGGCTGGCTCCAAAAGGGAGTCAGTCCCATAGACTCCCCATGTTAAAATGCCCAACTTTACAGCAGAAAAAAATGTTTACAGCCTGGTACAAAAAATGATTTTGGTCTATATAGCTAATTTTGCCCTTCATGACAACTGTGATGGGGGTGAATTTTTTTATAACTCATCCGTTTAAATTATATTAAGCCTTAAAGTTCTGCATAATTAAGGGCGTGGCCACTTGAGTGACAGGTGGATTGCCGTTGTCACTGGTGTCGAGCTAGGTGGGCGTGGTTTCAGCAACCAGCTCCTGCCTCTTTGCCCATTTTCGATTATCCAGGAGTGACGCGCTGCCAAGATGGCGACGGCCGGCTCCACCTACTTTAGGTGAGCTCACTGGTGTAATCCAATCAGTCTGCCATTTTATTCAAACCATCACTCATGGTAAGAGGCTTCCGTATATACTTTTTTTCCCCTTTCCTTCATCTTTTGATTTCCCTTCTATACATCCAACAGAGAGCGAAATAAGGGTGCGGCAGCTGGACTGGATGGCAGATGATTTCTGCACAGGTAAGAATTCAAGGAGAATCAAGTGTGAGATGCTAATTGGTGTGGTTTAGAGCCAGACCTGAGATCGTAACATGGCCAGTTATACCTATTAGAGCTGCGCAGTCTCCTCACCTTCTGTTGAATCCATTTGTAAGTGGGAAGTAGAGTCTATCTAAGGGCAGTTGACACAGTATAATACACAGGGCTTCCTCACACTCATAATACCAGTGATGCTGACTTGTGCACTAGGACTTGTGAAAGTCAACGTGTGGTTGTCATCTCATTTGCCCTCATATTTCAACTCTCCCCAGACGCTGATTTGGAGTTCTGCTGGACCGACGCAGAAATAGTGGACTTACATGATAATACCACTTTTGTGATCGCGGCAGATGGTAAATTTGCTTTCCATAATTATACAATGAATTAATTGCCTTAAAAACTGCCACAGACTGGAGAGACTATTAACATAATGAATGAATAGACGAAGGCACTCTCAGTGAGCATGATGAAAGCTTGAATTCTATTAATTAGTTATTTGTTAAGGATGTTTTTGTACTTCCCCTCCCTTCAGTGTGTTATGATGACAATCTTACGGACGCTCTGTTCAGAACATTATACAGACTTGCGAGCAACATGCGGCACCCCAGCACAACCTACATCTCCATAGAAAAGAGGTAAGAACGGCCTATTACTAGCCCCACCAAGACATTCAGATCACTTATCTCATTTGTTAGCATTCATCATTGTAACTGTCAACAGTAATAAATTACATTTAAATAATATAAAAAAGGAATAAATTAAATTACAAATTAAAATATTAGTACACAAATAATAAGTAAGTTTGTATATATTAGGAAGAACATCAAATGCAATCAAATAGTAGCTATTATATATTTTGCTTGAAAAAAATATTTAATAAATTAAATATAAATACAATAATTAGTGCATATATAATAAAATAAAACATTTAGAGTACATTAGAAAAAACAACCACAGTGATGAAATATTAGCTACTATATATTTTGTTAGATTTTTTATTACATTTTAATTAGTACATAATAAAATAAATTAAGTTTGTATATATTAGGAAAAACATCTAATTATTCAAATTATTCAATTTAAATTGAATTATTAATACATATTATAATTACTATACAATGGGAAAAGCATTGACATAATATAATTAAATATTGTTCTGCTTGAATGTTTTTCTTAAATACATTCAAATATATTTAAATAAAATAATTAGTAAATAAATACTAAAATAAATAAAACAATTAGTATACATTAGGAAAAACATGTGCTTTAATATAATGAAAATTTAGCTATTATGCATGGTTATTCTCAATTTGTCCATAGTCTAAGAATGATGCTTTTGGGGCTAACAGACCCATGCTAACCAAGAAAAACCTGGACCTCTTGTTCCAGTATGATGGTTTCTATATTTCCGCAGATTAAACTTCACTCTGAGACACATGGACGTGTCCTGTGAAGCTTATGATCACTTTCGCCACTGCCTAGACCAGTTACAGCAGATGACAGATGGAAAGATGAATTTCACGCTAGAGCCTGTGAAGAGCTCCTTTCCTCAGTTCTTTCAGTATGAAAGGGTGGAACAGCTGGTGAGGAGCACTTGTCTGCATTTATTTAATAATTCAATTGTTTCTTTGAATATGTATCATATACAATAGTAGTCAATTATTTGTTTGCTTGTTCTGATCCCTTCAAGCATGCTGTTGTTACTGCCTTTAGGGGGAGCTGTTCATGCTTGTAGTAGATACTGTGTTCTGATTAACAGTGTTAAAAACATGTCATCATGTATTCTCTCCTCTGCAGGAACTTTGGAAGGTGACGGCAGAAAGACTTTAATATATAGCACCAAAGGTTTTAAGTTTCCTTTTAACACCAGGATTTGTAATGTTTGCAGAATTGATCTGTCTTTGTAATTCCTATTTTACTTAAACATGAAATTCGAAGCCTTTAGTTTGATCATTTGTTTAAAAGTTTTTGTTTAAAAACTTTAATAAAAAAGGAAAGGCTTTTCAGATGTGAATATTGGTGATTATGTATGTTTTACTGTGACCTGCTTGAATTTTTTGCTTTAGAATTTGTGTCAAGTTGTTCAAAGGATCATTGAGAGAGAGTTTGGGTAAATACTGTTGACATGTTTTATGAAATTTTGAAAACAAGCACAGAATGTATTTTTATTGGGGTAGTATATTATTACCTATGCCAAAACTGTGTTTCAGCAAAAATAAAAAGACACTGAAGAGCTTCCATTCAAATAAATGTATTCTTTTTACATTTTGTATGTACATACAACAGTCTGTAATATTGTTGTGTCCACTCTGACTGTAGCATTTGCAATATTGTAAACTGGTTACAGTATGGGAAAAATTAAGTGCAGGCAAAACACTAGGAATTGGTGTTTTTGAACCAGTCTTTTAAGTGAATGAATTAATCTCGTTCACTTTCATTCACTCATACTTTGCTCACTGTTTTACTACCTCTGAGACTGACTGGAACACGAACCAATAGCATTTGTGTAAAGGCTGTTAAAGGGGTCATCGGATGCCCATTTGATATAAGTTGATATGATTCTTTAGGGTCTTAATGAAAAGTCTATAACATACTTTGGTTAAAATGTATCAATGGTAGTGTAAAAACACTTTTTTTACCCTGTCAAAATGAGCTGTTTTTAGCAAGCAATTCTAGTCCATGTTGCTTTAAATGCTAATGAGCTCTGCTCACACCGACCCTCTCTTCTGTGGGGTGACGAGCAGTACTGTTTACTTTAGCCGC
>NW_015629044.1:780489-781177 GCF_001515625.1 Sinocyclocheilus rhinocerous
TGTCAAAATGAGCTCTGTTTTTAGCAAGCAATTCTAGTCCATGTTGCTTTAAATGCTAATGAGCTCTGCTCACACCGACCCTCTCTTCTGTGGGGTGACGAGCAGTACTGTTTACTTTAGCCGCGAAACTTGCCAACTAGCACATATTAGGAAAGGCGATTAGCAAAGATTCATAAAAAACCTTATACTCACTTCTTGTGTAGATGAAGCTCCATCACGAATGATTCACGCGAACATAGAGGCATTTAGGCAGATTGGGGATCGGCGCATTCCCTTCAAAACGAAAGTAAGTTAATCCACTGCATCTTCAGCGGCTCAGATGTCGGGAGTAAATGAGGACTGCTATGTTCATTATTACATCCAACAACAAAACACCTCAATCGCTTAATCCGAGACATTTTTGTCTTCCCCTGCACCGGAGTCCACACAATTTTTATTGTTTATTTAAATTTTTCTGGACTCCTTTTTAAATGGTTAAATTAAATTGTATTAATCAAAAGCACATCTAATTAAATAATGAAACGTATACAATTCAACATCAAATCTATTAAAAGTTTAAACAAAAATTACATGTTTAGGGTCTTATGAATATTTTTTTCACCTTGTTTATTGTTACCAAATTCTGTGTTTTAATATGTCTAATTATTTGAATGCATAAAAACTACTTTTATTTATAGCCTTATGAAAT
>NW_015629044.1:781904-794040 GCF_001515625.1 Sinocyclocheilus rhinocerous
TAATCCACTGCATCTTCAGCGGCTCAGATGTCGGGAGTAAATGAGGACTGCTATGTTCATTATTACATCCAACAACAAAACACCTCAATCGCTAAATCCGAGACATTTTTGTCTTCCCCTGCACCGGAGTCCACACAATTTTTATTGTTTATTTAAATTTTTCTGGACTCCTTTTTAAATGGTTAAATTAAATTGTATTAATCAAAAGCACATCTAATTAAATAATGAAACGTATACAATTCAACATCAAATCTATTAAAAGTTTAAACAAAAATTACATGTTTAGGGTCTTATGAATATTTTTTTCACCTTGTTTATTGTTACCAAATTCTGTGTTTTAATATGTCTAATTATTTGAATGAATAAAAACTACTTTGTAAACAAAACCGCGTGACATTCATTCAGACCATAGACTATGATTCAGACAGACACAGAACATGCAGGATTTATATTTAAATAGCCTTTTTGCGGCTTAATATTTACAGATACTAGTCCATATAACGATTTAAGTGTAATGACCTTCCTTGGATTAATTCATCCAAACTTTGACAAATTCTGTGACATTCCGCATTATACAGTAAATTCCGTTGACTGGATTCCGCAATTCCATCCGTGTTTTCCGCATGGCGGAAACCATAGGGCCATAGGCGTACCTTGTGGGAAGGTCCAAACTCCACCTCTGAGTCGCTGTCATCAGAATCCTGCGTGTTGATAGAAAAAACGCCTGCAAATTAAGAAAACATCTTCATCAATTTGAAAACACACGTGCTGCAAAGACTCACGAATAAAGAAACGCGCTTCCCTCAAACATTATAGCTTGATAAAAGTAATGCTCAGTAATTGACAACACAGAGTGGAAAAACTACTTGGCAATAATTTGTGCGATTTTGATACGCAAGCCACAAAGTACATTTGCAGACATGCACATTTATATAGGTTCGGTCTGTTTTGTAAGGAATCGGTTGAACGAATAACTCCCTCATAACGTCACCTACAGGCATAAAGATGTAGAAAGGGACAGCGAATTAAAAAGTGAACGAATCTTTCTGGCGAACAGCGTCCTTGATTCAAAAGATTCGAGTCACTGAGATGAATCAAAACCCCGACTACTAGACTGGAGCTGCGATTACATTATGGGAAATATGCAGTGCTGACAGCACACAGCTGTGCTCGGTGCAAGGCATCTGACATTTCCGGGAGCTGCAAGTCTCTCTTTATTGGCTGGAGTCGGCGGATCCCCCAGCAAAACCCTCCTCTCGCGAAAAAGGCCAGCCTTCAAATGATGTTTTAAAGTCTGTCTGTGTTCCTCACTCCTGCGCTCTTCTCTTTCTTTTTCGTCCTTCCGCCAAGAACCTGCTAGATTTCACCTCCTGTACAGCAAAAAGGCACAAAGGTGAGTCTTAAAATGTCTTTAAGTATCATTACAGCAGCAGCGAACAGTGTAGCGAAAGAGATGCAGCAGCGCTCTCACCGCAGAGCACAGAGCATAAGCATGCAGTTTGATTTAGTCATTCATAATCATAAGTTTATTGTGCAATAGAGGCATCGCTGCATGAACGCTTCGGTGTGCATTAATGCAGTAGCTAGCGTGTTTCGTAATGGACGCGTTTCTTATGAAACATTGCAGTGTTATGAGACAGTAGAAGTGCCCTGCTGCATCGATTCGATACCCTCCGTACGTCTCGCTCTCGGATCCGTTTGACAGGTCAGATCCAGTCGGAACCGGATAATGTTGCTTCTCAGTTGCACCAGCTGCTTTGTGTGCTGCAAGTTTTTCGTGTGTGTTTTCCTTTGCTCTGAGACTGATACTGAGGAAAAACAACATTAGCCACCTGTCATTTAAATGCATTATGTTATTGCTTCTCATAATGTATTGACGCTTTGTTTTGTTTTATCATGTTCTGTTTATTTCTTTCTTAGGCATTAGCAAGTGGGTAAATAACTGCATATTTTTGCCCTGGGGCACGTTCAAGCTCAAACCGGTGCGCAACGTTTTGCTAAGGTTTCCAGGTTGAACAACATGTTTCCTAAAAACGGTGTGCAACAGGGTTTGAGATACCTTTTCTCTTGTTTGGTGGGTGTGTCAAAAATGTCAGCCCAATCAGCAGCAACATGTATATAAACCACGCGGTATTAAAGAGACAGCTCGCACAATGGGTCCAAGTAAAGTTCTGGATGGCAAGGGCAATGACTAACATCGAGCGTATTTTGCAGTATTAAACACATATTTATACCGATTTCATCAGGCTCCGAAAATTCTTCAAAAAGAACACAAAGAATGGCCTTCTCAGCTGCCATAGTTGCAACTCTTGGTCATCAGAATAGGGTGTTCAATGCACCACTGTTTCTGTTTAAAAAACGTTTTGCAACGTTTTGTCGGGGCTGAACGCAGCCCTGTTTTGCAATTTAAAAAAAGATAGATTTTCTCTAGAAACAAAATTGCATAAGATACTAAGCCTTGTTTTCAGTTATTTTTTTATTTTTCTTGTTTTAAGCATAAACCTCAAAATGCTGTTAGATTTATACTTTATTACACACACACACACACACACACACACACACACACAGATATACACAAATACTGTGTTTTTGGCAGAAACCATGGTTACCAAAGTAAATTTTGTACACACACTTTAAAACTTAAAGAAATAGAGCATAGATATTTGTACATTTTGCTACGGGTGTCTGTTTCTGACACTAGTGATGATTATTTATACATCAGTTCAATATTTACCGTTCAGTCTGTATCGTCTATATAATACTGAACTCTCTATGACTTTTAAAAGAAGCCTGTTTCTCTGAAACTCAAAAGGCCAGTTTTGTTTGTTCTCTCTCCTGCAATAATGTCCTTGAATTGCACATTGAATACTGCTAAAGGGTGATTTATCCTGTCAAAAATATAAATTTATTTTACAGTAAAAAAAAAAAAAAGGTAGCTGTCGTTGACAGAATACTGTGACAGTACTTTTGGTATTACAGAATATATATAATGTTATTTTACCTTAAAATGGTATAAAAAAATATCTGATAAGAAATAAAATAATTTATATAATCTTTAATCATGTGTGTTGTGTCATGCAGGGACTTCTGTGACTGTCTGTTTACTGTCTTTACCATAAATCATAACTTTTACTTCCCAAAAACATTAATTTACAGTAAAATATAATAATGCATTGTTTACCATTCACAGTTTTCACCATATCAATTAACAAGTTAGCGTTACACAAGTGTAGCATTTTAGTATTTTTCTGTAAAAATTACACTGTTTTAACAGTATACAGAAGATTTACAGCGCAATGTTTGACAGACAAAACACCTGCTTAGTCATTGAATTGTGGAGCAGGTTTGCAGGAATGCTTTATGTTTTTAGAAGGCACATTTAGGATGACAGTGTACATGTACAGACAAAGACGGTGACTAATGTTTACTTCTGACAAAGTAGTTTTGCTGTTATTCATAGCATCTACCCATCTGATGGTGAGAATCACATATCTTTGTCCAATTTTCCAGATGCATTTGTGATTAACCCTGCAATACTGTCTATGTCATGTTTTAAATGAATCATCTGTGGATTTCTTATTATTGAGGTATTTATAGGCATGCATAAGTCATGGCCTTTTGCTTTTTTAACTAGGATTTATTCTTTTAATAGCACCACAGTTTTCCCTGCAGAAGTTGATCTGTCATCCAGACAAGAAAGTCAGCTAGTAGTACAATTGTTTTCCTCAGCTGGTTCCCTTGGCAACTGTCTTGCAGTATTTATCAGTTTGGAGAGGTTTTACCTCTTCAATCCACCTGAATGTCCCTTTTTTTCTTGTACCATTACTTCGGAGACTAATTAAAGACAGTCTTTAATGCCTATTTCAACTACATAACCTCTCAGATTTTGACTGACTCCTTATATTCATCTTTTTATTGCACTTTCATATTCAGTGTAGGGTTCCTGATTCATCTAGATTATGTTTTTAATGAAATAGATTGGGAAAAGCACGAGTGGTTTGAATCCACTCATATTCATATGAGAAAATGTAGCAAAGAATGACTTCTGCATGTCCTAATACGCTGTTTAAATCATGCAGATGGGAATTGGTGTAATGAGGTTTACCAGTAGGCTTTATCAGGGTTAGAGATGAGCATTATGCGCAACGAACCATGCTCACATCCTCCACTGACAGCTCAGTGTCTTTAGTGAGCTCAATGTTATCACTATAGCCAATGATCAAAGTTCATTTGGTGCTAAATATCTGATCGGGATTATGATAATGATTTCACAAGCACAAACCAAAATCGGTTCTACTGTTTGTTTTATTTTTAATTACGATCAGTGAAAGATTAGTTAATCACATCTCTGAAGTTTGAAAATGAGCTTCATATGTTTGTATTGAGGATGTATTCTGTCTTGTTGCTTACTTCTACTGATGTTATCTAGCTCCTTTATCGAGAGGAGCCGCTCACAGGGCCGTGTTATGTAACACCAGAAAATTAGCATTTAAAAAATGGCTCTGCGGTTGGTGCTGTTGCTCATTGCTCTCGTGGACTGCTGGCTTTAGTTCACACTCTGAGCTGAGAGGAAGAGGAGCAGGGGGATTGGTGGCGGCTCAGAGTTGTGTAATCCAGCACAGGCAGCTATTGTTGGCTTTGAAATGGTCCCGCAGCACAGTGACCACACGGAGACCCCTGATGAATATTGATTAGCTGAGCTTGAATCAAATGTGATGTGTTGGTTTGATTTTTATGCTGAAAATAAGCAATGAAAGCTCATGTAATGTTTTTGATGGACCTTGAAGGTGGTTGTGGATTTCCAGTGTTTTCATTGCCTGTACAGTCCTCTCTTATATTATCATCAGGGATCAATAATAATTATTTTTTTGATTTGGTCAGCCAGTTGTTCAGATTTACTTTTTATTGTTGAAACATTTATGACTTTCATTTGCTTCACTTTATTTGCTTTTGCCAAGTTAGGCTTTTTTTTAATTGCTAGACATTACTTGAAATACAGCTATAATGTATATGATGTTCCATAAAAATTCATAAACACACTCTTAAGTTGGACAATCAAAGCACAATTTTTATGACTTAAATTTTTTCGCAAACCATTCTTGCAATTTCGACAAATCCACATCTGTGTTGGCCAGCTGTGTTAAATATGTCACAGAAAAATGATTTTATAAATTTGCATAAAATTACATGTGATTTTTTTAAATTAAGAAATTGATCAATTTATTTTTCCCTTTCAATTGAGAAAGGAAAATCAGCTCCATCAGTCAAGTTGTCAGCCCCCCCGGCCGTTAAATTAGTTTAACCCATTTTGCTTGCTGCATCCTCACAGGCGCATGACAACGGGCTTGTGTAACACATATTTTCAGAACCAGTTCTATCTGGTTGATGAGCCGTCTGGTTGGGGTGCTTCTGAGAGACGGAGCGTCTGGATTTTTCTTGCTTCTGCTGCTTTGATTGCGTAATGTTCCTCAGATCTGGAGCACATGAGAGATGCACTTTCTGCTTCTCCTCTCCCGCACATGAATAAAGATGCCGTGGGTCTGCTCCGATGTCCAGTGGGCAGCTAGTTCTTCCCTCTGAATTGATTCCTTTGAACAAGCAAACACGTAAGACATAAGATTCTCAGCTTTCCAATGTCCAGACTTTGATGGAAACATACGCCATGACATTTAAACTAAGGAGGAACAATATTGATTAAAAAAAACAAAACGGTGTTTATTTCAGTCAAGAACATTTAGTGCATAATAATTGCATACCGTCACCATGCTGCTCCTTTCCTAAGCATATGCTCACTCATTATGAGGGCTGATAATATGCTGGGGGCATTGGCTTTTCCCTTAGGCAGGACTATTCGTCCCAATTAATCTTAGCACTAAAGTGTGACTGAGTGAGCTCGGGTTCCCTGAACCCTGTGCCTGTTGGGAAGGTTTAATGGTACTTGAAAGTCACAGCGTTAGTCACTTGTCTGCTGCCCCCAGCCTTGTCCTCACAAGACTCTCCATCCCAAAAAAAACGACTGTGATGGTTCCGCAGTGCATAAAGATGATCTGAGGGCCAGTATGCGTAGAAGCCATGTTGTAATTAACACCAATCAACCGTGCCTTAATTAAGTGGCGTGAGGGCCGACTGTCAGGGCCACTGGAGTAGGACAGGATTGATGGGCATGGCTGAACCTGCTGCTCAGGGAAAGAGGGAACTGTCTGTGGTACTGAAACCTGATCCCAGTACTGTCACTTTACAGACTGTAAGATTTGCTCCCATCAAGTAGTTAATCAGTTCTTTTTTCTTTTCTTTTTTTGAGCACAAAGGCATAAATGGTGATTTTAAAATACTTCCTTCCGTCCCAAATGAATATGCAGAGACAGCTATTTGTAGAGACAAGCTGTTTGTAGGTTGATTTCACTGAATATTGTGAACACAGTGACTGCGTGGTGCTTTCTGAACATTGCTCAGATTGTTTGAGCATCCCAACCAGGCCAGTGTACATTATTTCATCCAGTTTGGGACAGGACTATCTGTTTTTCCTACCAATGGCAAATTTCTAGATGATATATTGTATAGATGATATATTGTCATTTATATATATATTTTTAGTCTTTAATTCATTATTTTTTTATTAATTTACTATTTATTTTTGTAGCATTTTATAAAAATCATCTAAGTAATTTGTATTATGTTATAATATAAAATTCAAAAACAATTAAAAGTGTGTGTGTGTGTGTATTATTTTTCTTTTATGTTTATATTATTATTTACTTTATATATTGTATTATTTATATAAAATATTATTGGTATTATATATAGTATTTCATTTGTTTACTCAGTTTTAATTATATATTATAATTTTAACAATTAAATTTTTTTGTAAATTAAGTCCATAATATTGGTCAAGATTAGTAATTTACATTCTCCATATTCTTTTAAAAAATTAAAATAAAATAATAATAATAATAATAAAAGAGAGTAAAAAATTTTTTTTCCTAAAGATCTAATGTTGCATAAGATTGTAAATATCATGACCTGGAGATTGTATTATCTACCAGAACGTCTTTGACTGTGACATTTCCATAACCCTTATCGGCTCCCCACTCCCTGTAACCTGTATCTCTCTCTTTGTCTTTCCTCAGGTGAAGTGAAAGGCAGGTGCTGTGTGCTCTCTCTTTCTCTCTCTTACTCTTCGTCTCGGTCTCAGTGAGCTGGCTACACATGGCTTCCTCACTCCTGACCCGCCAGCTGGCCATCTCCCTTCAGCAAAACCTGCGTCTCGCCGCTCCAGGTAAAAATACCACAGAGAGATGGAGGACTAAGATACCCTCCAGTCTTAAAAGTTTGTTTAATTTCCCTGTCGGATAGAGAACAGAGACTATAATGTTCTCAACCTGCCAGTGACCCTCAAAAAGAGCTGCAGTTGTCACAGAGACTTTATCGAAGTGATGCAACTGCATGCTCAGCTTGGGGAAGTGAGACACTTCCTTTAAAATTATAATGATGTGTGGTTATCAGGGCTCGGAAATGCTCCAAAAATGTAATCTGTGCGACCTCAAAATATATTTGGGAGCAAACAATTGTTGTGGTGCGACCTATTTTCATTTCTCTACGAAACCTTCGCTAATTACTGCACAGTATGTGCCTGCTGTGAGTTGATACAGTGACCAGTCCGCCGATCTATCCAATGTTACATAACCAATCAAACTTCATCCTTAAATTCTTAACTTTAATGCAGATGTTAGACTGGTTAATATTAGCTGTCAATCACTCAACTGCTCTCCATCATCACGAGACAGGAATCTTTATTGGAACCGGCATGTTTTTGCTCCAAATGGCTTTTGTTTTATTTCAGACAATGTTTGTTCCGGATTTGCACAAATGGCATTGCAATCATTTTCCAAAATGTAATTTGTGTGGAAATATTACAAAGCCTATAAATGGCCATTAATGGAGACCAGAGATGCTGAAGGACAGACGCAAAGAGGAAAAAATACTATAGCAGGCAGAGTATCTTTCTGACTGTCTTCAGAAAATTTTACATGATATTTTCTATATCTTACCTCCCTATAGTGCCTATTAAAATGGTGTTTTATAAGCAGAAGCGTTTAAAGGACTCGTTCACTTCCAGAATGAAAATTCTGTCATCATTTACTCAGTTTACTAGTTGATGGGCACCATTGACTTCCATAGTATTTTTTTTTCCTACTATGGAAGTCAATGGTGCCCATCAACTCATCAACTCATACAGGTTTGGAACAAGTGGAGGGTGAGTAAATGATGACTGAATTTTCATTCTGGAAGTGAACTACTCCTTTAAAGCAGTAACCAAGGATACACTGCATCAACTGCTGTCCAATAACGGTACATTCACACGGGGCGTCAGCGTCGACGCTTGATGGAGGGCGTTTCTGAAGCTTGGTGCTGACGCGACCGTCATAGTGACAACAGCCAATCACATTAGTTTTCTGGTGTTGCATGAACGCGATTGACTAGCGTCTGCACCAGGGCATTTGCATAATATCTGATTGGCTGACGCCTGCGTTGGCGCTTGAAAAGTTGAAAAGTTTTCAACTTCTGCCGTGAGCAACGGACCCAACGCGACACGACAGACCCACAATTAATTTCGGCAACGCTTGACGTCACTCCATTCAAAGTAAACGAGAGGCGTTGACGCCGACGCCCCGTGTGAATGGGGCGTAAGGGCCACTTGCTGTCAGAAAGTGAATTTGCATTCTGATTCAGCCCGTCTGCTCTTTTTGTTTCGTGCAGAAATGTTGTATGTAGCATCATTTCACAAAGCTAAAGTCAGAACATTCTGTTTTTGCTTCAGATTTCAAACTATGCAATCTAATTTAAAGGGGACATAACACACACAGTTTCTGCCAATCATGTTAATCTTGAGTACCTATAGAGTTGCATTGCATCCTTCATATCTCTGAAGAGTCTTTAGTTTTATCAGATTTATAGAAGAAAAAAACAGCTTTACGTTTCTCTCTGAAAACAGTCAAACTCCTGGAGGTGTGTCGTGGGCAGAGCTAAAGAGTTTTTATGTAGTGATTGTCTGCAAGCTGTGACATCGACATAAATAAATCCTTAACGCTGTGTTCTTTGGGAAGCTGAATAAGGTTATCTTTCCCTCACAACCAAAAACAGACTTCTTTGGTGAAATTGTTGTTTTTGTGGTCAAAAACAAAATGTAAAATCCTTCTCGAGCAAGTCCTGTGCAGCGCTGCCGACGACTTCTGTAACGCCATTGAAGCACTTTAGAAGCACATAGAGAAAATAAACATCTTGTTCATGTACTCATATTTTCATTCTTTCTTGTCTCTTGCTTAAAAAATAAATATGAAAAAAAAACAGCAATCGGAATTGGACCAATTCCTTGTAATACTTCGGCAATTGGAAACAGCCATGAAAAATCAAGATCACTGCATCACTAACAAGAAATGCTGGGACAAGTGTATGGCAAAGAATTCAGGGTCAGGTTCGATTATTGAAGCTTTTAATCGTCAGGATGTTGCCAGCTGTTGCAGATTTGGTATTCCTTAATTTTTGGTGGGTGCTCCTAAATTTTTGCTTGTGCTCCTAACTTTTTGAAGTTGGGATCACCAGTGCTACCAAGTAAAAAAGTTAATTTCGAGCCCTGGTTATGGAGCCAAATGTCAAGAGGGACACAGTTCAAAGTTTCTTAACCATGTAAATGAGTTACTGGGATCTGGTTCTGTCCAGCTTTGGTTAGTGAATTCTGCATTCGTAGAGAAGTCTATGCGTGTCGTGTCCTTCAGTGGCTGGTCACACTGATCACACTGATTCAATCCTGCCAGCGTCCATCATTAATCAGTAGCTCCCATTCACTTCTGTAAACTTACAGAGCCCCTCAAGAGCTTACTACTCTTCAAATGTGGCTATAAAAGGCATTGTGTGTCTATTTAGATGTATTCGTCGGCCACTGTTCAAAAATACTGCAAAAGTACAAAAGGTCTTACAGAGTTCAGTTGGTTAATTATTTTGAGATGTCAAACATCTAAAATGCATTGCTAAGCATTTTAAGGAAGTTATCTTTACTGAAACTGACTCAACCTTTCATAATTCAAGAGGAACTGAAAAAATACCTACTGAGCTATGTACCTTTTTAAAAAGTGAATATGCTTCTTGTGTTGTAATTTTAAGACAAATATTTATAAAAGGGCACCAGATTGGATCATTTACAGATCAGCAAGAAATGAGTCATTAAAACAAAACTCTCAAGTAACCATGTTGGTTTGAATTTAGTCGGGGACATGGACTAAATTGTAACATCTGCTCAAATCAAAGTAGTAAAATGATATATGATTTCAGTTAAATGTGATATGAATTATTTTTTCTCATAATAGGATTGCCATTTTTGTAATGAGAGCTTATTTTGGAAGAAACAATATTTTATCCAGCATGTTAAGTCATTATGGGGACAATGTACTGCATAATAATAGTGAACAAAATTATTAAAAATATGTAGTCTTTTATGCATTTATTCATTTATTTTGCATTAGGTTCCAGATATGTCAGCAAAACTGCCACAAAGACGGTTTCAGAGTTTGAATATGATGCCCCATCCATGAAAACCGCTGTGCCAGGTCCAAAGTCTCAGGTACAATCTCAGCATTTTTACACTTATCATGAGATTTATCACTAGATTGCTGTGTGATATGTCTCTGTAGGATATAACTTTTTTTTTGGTCCCACTTTATATTAAGTGGCCTTAACTACTATGTACTTACATCCACTCTGACCTGCAAATTCGCATCACGTGAAGATGTGTGATAGGTAGAAGATCGATACGTCACTGCGTGACCTCTCTGTACAGAAATTCAAAAATGGAGGAAGCGCTAATTTTAGCCGTAGCGCAGCGTCCTATTTTATATAATACATCTTTAAAAGATTATAAAAATCAAATAAAAAAAGAAGTTGCATGGTTCGCGGTGTCAATGGAAACAGGAACAGACGATAGAGAGAGAAAGAGTACAATATAATTACTATACACAAGTGTATTATTATTAAATTACTTAATGTTGTTCGTTATTTTATATTTATATTTTCAGACTCATTTTAAAATTAATTTTGCACACCACAGGAACTTATAAAATGACCTATAGTTTTGGAGAAAGAAACGGCACTTTTCATGTGATATTAACTATATAAATATATACATTTTCTGCCCCATGTCTTGAATTATATGATAATTCTAAATGCATTTGAATAGATTGACCCTGCGTTCCATTCGGAAGGGCTCATCCCTATGCTCTAATCCCTTCAAAGGGTTTACCCTCCAGAGTGAGAGCTTCAAAGGGTTGAAGAAGGGTGTAGGGGACCAAACAACTGTTTCTTCAAAGTGCCCTTCTGCGTCATCTTCACGTGCCCACACGGAGGCGCCGTCATCATGCAAAGAATCAGTGCAAAGGATCATGGGAGCCCGAAGTGTCAATCAGTTGTACCCTTCGAAATCCTTCATTCCGAAGGGCTCTTTGAATACCTGCAAACTAGTCACTTTTCGGCGAAATTCGCCGTTTTGAATCAAAATATGTCATTTATGTGAATCGTCTAGATCCAAAGAGTTTTTGGGTGGGGCGGGCTCTGGGCGGAGAAAGAGAGAGAGTCGAACCCTGCGTTCCATTCGGAAGGGCTCATCCCTATGCTCTAATCCCTTCAAAGGGTTTACCCTCCAGAGTGAGAGCTTCAAAGGGTTGAAGAAGGGTGTAGGGGACCAAACAACTGTTTCTTCAAAGTGCCCTTCTGCGTCATCTTCACGTGCCCACACGGAGGCGCCGTCATCATGCAAAGAATCAGTGCAAAGGATCATGGGAGCCCGAAATCCTTCATTCCGAAGGGCCCTTTGAAGTGGCCAGTTTTGAGCACTTTCAGTTTGGAACGACCCTTCAATATGGCGGCCATGATTGTTTTCACTCCGAAGTGCCCTTCGGAGGGCGATATATCCCGTTTGGAACGCACCGATATATCCCTCCATGGCATATTTAAGTCCCTCTTGTAGGTCCATCTGTGTCCCAAATTTATCAGAAACACCTCGAAAGAAGGTTTTCACTGACAGCTGTCATTGTAAGACAGTGAGCAACTCCGTTTGTTTGTCCGAGTGAGCAACAGTAACTAAGGGGGG